>NC_056729.1:1478114257-1478282879 GCF_019279795.1 Protopterus annectens
CCCCCACCCCCGGGTGTCCACAGTCGTTGGTATGCTCAGCGGGTTAGCACTACATAACCACCTTTCACCACTCTCTGCTTTATGGACAGGTATCTTTACTTACAAACACCGTTCACATACAGTGCAGCTTCATCATACATATCATGCGTTACACACCAGTACATCTCGTGGGTTCTACATACCTTTCCTGTGTTGACTTCTGTATTCCGTTCAAGTCTCGCTAGCTACTTTTTTCTCACTCGAGCCGTTTGGTTGTATTTGTTCGGTATGAACATACAGTTTGAATATCCTAGGAGTCTTCCTTATATCCGTCGTCACCTGCGACATGTGGGTTCATCACACCAATACCTGTTCCTCGGTGTGTACTTATGCGCATATCACCTGTGCATCTCCTCCATTCGTACAGTACGCGTCGGAACTAGGGCATGGTTCATTCCTCGGCTGGGCGTTGGTTATTTGCACTACCTTGGTGGTGATGGTATGTATTGTGTTATGTTATGTGTGACTGCAGACGCTATGTGTGGCGTCAGGTACATTTCGCTGTGGTGTTAGCCGTGGATTGTATGTGTTGGGTATGGTATTATGTTCGACATGTGGGTGTCCGTGTCCTGGCGGCGTCTGTCGATGGCGTTTTGCATTCGGATGTGTAACATAGCTCTTGTATTCCTTTACACAACGGATGCAGGTATGCATCCGCTGCTGATAGTGTTTCCCACGCGAGATGTTGCGGTTATGATGCTGTCATTGACTGCTTGTATGTTTTTGCTGCTATTGCGGCTTGTATCCCTTTGATATGTGCGATGGGGTATATCGGCGGATGTGGGTGATGGGTACGGGTTGTGGGCCTTGCATTTATACATACACGGTATGCTTGTGTGTGTGCTCCATCCCTGCCTGGGGAGCTGCAAGTTACCTGTTTGTTGTTCTAGGAGTGTAGGTTTTGTTGATGTCGTCTGGTGTCGGTATCGCCTGCATGTGTGCTTCCTGCATGTATTCCTCCGTCACATCGGTAGTATATCTGCGGCTGTTCGTACGTGCCGACTATCCCTTGGCATTTTGTCATGGATATTTACGGTCATTGTGGTCCTGTACTTGGGACGGCCTGTGTGCTACCGGTTGCCATCTATTCGGGTGGCGATTGCTTGTTTAACACTCGTAGAACACACAGCGGTGTTTACGGGACGATACGTGGCCACGATCGGTGCCGGGGTGGCACATGCATATTTCCGCGGTACATGACTATTGCTGTGTAACGTTGCCGACGTATCATTTTGAAATTAACATATCGGTGCCATACATACGGTCATGGTTTGTACATGCGTCCTTTGCATCTCATGTTGGCTATACTCCTGTGGTACATTCTGGGACATTTTCGCTTTGCATCGTTTTACGTCGCCACGCGCCTAGCCAGGGAGGAGCTCTCAGTACTACTTTGTGGGTACTGCTGTACATACGCCTGTGGTTCCTATACTGTATGCCTACACATGTTATTCCACTGCGCCTGTCACATGTCACCTACATACACATTGTACAGTGGCACACACATTACACTCGCACAGCGGAACACACGACACCCTCACCTCACACATACACATACTGCTGCTGTCGCAGGGACGGTTGCACACAGTACCTACATTGCCCGCATCACCGGTGGCGGTGTGTACCTCCGCCCTCATATCCTAAGAATATTACCCGCACATGTCCTGTTACTGTACCGTGGCCTGCCGATCATCCCGACTTGCGAATATGCATTTAGGTAGGTTGACCTTTCCATGGATGGCGTTCCCTGTTCTGTCCACCCTCCCGGATACTCGGGTTGTCGTTCACTATGTTTACTATGTAGAGATTTCGTGTCTTACTTCTCTGTCACCTTGCATCCCTGTGATTCCCTGTTTTACCTGTTGTACTTTATATCTGTGTATGTGTACATATATTTCTACGTGTGTAATGATATCTATCTCCATATCTGTGTATGCACATATGTACATATGTATACACCTTTGGCGTGACGTGGCAGCATACGGCTACGACGTCTGCTGTGGGACCCGCGTACAGTTGAGGTGTTGGCGTTCCATGCTCCGCTGGCTGTTGGGTGTGCAGTGTTTGGGTGCTACCTATGTTGGAGTCACACATGGGACCGCCCATACGGTACACATTACGGGCGGCCATGTTTGTGTGCCGTCCATTTCACTGTGTGTGCAGGTAGGGAGGTGTCAGTCCATGGGGCCTACGCTGTCAGAGTATGTGCTATATGTTCCCTCTTTGCCAAGGCATAGGCATATTGTGTACGCCTCCGTCTGCCTACTGGGGCTGGCACAGTGTGTTCATGGCGCTGTACGCTCTGTGCCTGTGCTTGCCTTGGCAGTTGTGACGGGCTTGGTGGCCCTACACCATTATGTCCCTGCAGCAGCTGTTTCCGCAGGATCATATTATGTAGCATGGCACATACTATGAATATGTGGGCACATGTGCCTGGAGAGTACTGTAGGGCTCCACCGGATGTATCCAAGCACCGGAACTGTGATTTCAACATCCCAAACACACGCTCTGTGATTATTCTGGTTTGTGCGTGTGCCTCATTATGGCGTTCTTGCATGTGTGTGTGTGCATTTCTGATGGGTGTCATCATCCACGGCTCCAGTGCATAGCCAGCATCCCCCACAAGGTGACCTTGTGTGATGTCCCCCCTGGCGAATACCTGATACAGCTGTGAGGCATGCCAGATATGGGAGTCGTGGTAGCTTCCAGGGCTGCCAGCACACACATCCATGATAATGCCCTGCGCATTGCACACGACCTGGCAATTGATGGAGGGGAATCCTTTGCGGTTTATGTAGCGTCTACCCTGCTCCCTGGGTGGTGACTTGATTTCTATGTGCGTACAGTCTATCGCACCCAGTACCTCCGGGTATTGTGCCACACGGAAGTGGCGCATATTGCTAGCCAACTCCTCCTGAGATCTGGGGAAGTATATATACTCATGGGCATGTCGTAACATGGCATCCAGAAACTGGTGTAGTACCCTGGATGCTGATGCCTGTGAGATGCCCATTATGTCCCCTGTTGGCCTTTGAAAGGTACCTGTTGCCAGTATTCGCAAGCTTACACATACCTTTTGTGTCCACTGGGATGGGCTCCCCTCTGTTGTCTCTTGTTCTCAGGCGTGGCCGGCACAGCTCCACTATTTGCTGTAACGTGTCCCTGTCCACCCTGTAACGCTCTACTATCTCCAGGTCTTGCAGCCCCTGGTAGGTTACCCTTGGTCTGAACACTCTCCTTCTCCTCTGAGGCCTACGGTAGTTGTCGGCACCCTCCTCCGCAACTCCGTCTGTCTCTGACACATGCCGATGCATCACGGCC
Organism: Protopterus annectens; assembly: GCF_019279795.1. Lineage (NCBI taxonomy): Eukaryota > Metazoa > Chordata > Ceratodontiformes > Protopteridae > Protopterus > Protopterus annectens. The sequence goes on from NC_056729.1 coordinate 1,478,117,618, forward strand.
ATGGCGGCACCCAACATATACATTTTAAAAGTTCCCCGTGTGTTTACACCCTAAAGTGCAGCATTTGGGAATACGCGCTGTGTGTTGTGTGCATTCACACTTTATACTGTTGTGCTGTACACCCGGTGATGTCATTGGGTGTGTCTGTGCGGCCGTATCTGTGGGTTATCTTCCGTGTTTTACCGTTGGCACTGCAACGCTGTTGCCTTTGGTGTTACATTACACTTGCCTGCATTGGTTTAGCTTTACACCTTACCTTACTGTTTCTGCACGTTGCACCTACTATTGCCTGGAGTGCATCCTGCAGGCACATGGCATATCATGCATTTTGTCTGCCGCCGCCGTTATGCTACCTCTCTACTTGGCTGTGCTGTATCGGTTCTTTGCTCTTTGCAATTCTGCTACATCCCCTACTTTCTTGGCATTCATATGCCTCCCCTTTCCCGTTTTGCGGGATTCTGCATGCAGAGTTGTCAGCTGCCGCCGATTGCCCTTCGCGGGTTGATTGGTGTTGATTGCTCATTACGACTCCCAATTACACTGCTTCCGCATTTCCTCATATTCTCCGCATCACCTTCCTGTATCCGTGGTTGTTGACGGGGCGGCCGTCACATGACTGGGTTGGGGAACGTAGTCATTCTCGTGCACATGCATCTGTGCGCGCATTGTGTACTCTCAGCGCATCTATTTCCTCACACGCCGGTCTTGATGCTGTGATGTGCATTGTACAGCCCATGTTTGCTGGCCTCCCATGTGCTTCCTCCTACAGTGGAACACCCCTCTGCGATTGACATGTATTCCCTCTAGGCCACTCCTCGGTGTATTACCGCTGTGCCGTTTGGTGCAGCCTTACGCCGGTGGGGGTTTTGCGATTCAGTATTATCTGCCTCATTTGCATGGCATTGACTAGTAATACATGGTTACGGCGCCAGACACTGGCGCCACTCCTTGGCAACCCTTGGGCTGTGGTTGTGGCTTTCCATGCATACTATGGTGTATTGTGGCTGTGAAGCTGATGTGTATTATACTGCTCTTTTATGACATTGTCATATTATTTCTTGTTCCGCACCTTCCGCGGACATGTCCTGGGGTTCTGCTGTGGTTTCTGCGTACATACCATTTATGTCATTATTTACATTTTCTGCATGTTTTCTTTTGACATTGTCGGTGTCTTCCGCCATTGGCATGTTGCACCAGTATGACACCTGACGTTGACAGCCTTCCGTTACTCCTATGTCATGTTTGGATATATGTAAACCGTTATTTTTGGTTTACATTGCCGTGCCCTTATGCTACGCCTGCGCCACTTCGTGAATCGCTACATGCCTTCATTTGCATGGTGCAACACCGCACATGGGGTGTTTAACATACCTACGCCGGAGGCAGCGCAACTCAGGCGTACGCCGGTAGTGCACGTGGGATTGGATCGTACCTGAATCGCTCGGCGGCCATGTCTGATGTTGTGGCGCCTACGCCATGCGTGCGCCTGGCGCAAGGTTCATGAATCCCGGGGATTGTCTTTACAGCAGTCCGCATCAGAAAAAAGTTTGAATGGACTTATTAGCAAAACAACTTGCAGGCAGCAAGAGTACAGCTTAGAGCACACACTCGTAAATTCCCCTTCCCTTCAGTTAAGCAAACTAAATAATGCTTATAAATTCTTTGTTAGCTAAGCAAACAATATAACAAAAATAAGTTGCATTGTCTTTACAGCAGTCAGCAGCAGATACAAGTCTGAATGGACTTATTAGCAAAATAACTTGCAGGCAGCACAAATATTTCAGCAGGTTAAAGTTTGAATGGACGCACACACCCCTTTGGTGAACGGATAACAGTTTGAATAGTCATTTCTGCAAAGCAGATAGAATACAGCACACACAGTTATACAGCAGTTGAATGGACCTACAGCAGATAAAGCACCCCTTTGGCCCTGGACTTGCAGCGCAGCAGATAAGATACATGCAGATAGAATACAGCTTATTGGGAGATGTGGGTGGATGCTGGAAAACTTACGTTTGCTGCCATTGCTGTTAGATTCTCTCCAAATAGTTTAAAATAAATCTGGCCCAGTCCAACAGGCAGTAGCTGATGTCACCAAGCACGGCCCTGTAGGCTGGTGGTGCGTGGTGACATCAGCCATAAATTTAAAGTGGCAATACAAAAAATACATAAATAAATAAAATAATATAACATAAAATCGTGAATTAAAGGGGCCACTCAGGAATTCGTGACACCCCATTATTTTTCCCTAAAAAAACGGTAAATGCTGAGGAATTCAGTACGGTTGAGAGGTCTGGTCAGGAATAAAGCTGATCTTAATTTAGATGTTTTTCTTTATTTGTGACTGTCCTGCAGTAGTGTTATAAATATTTCCTGTGATTTTTAAACTCTGACATAACTGTGATTGTTTACTGAGTGTTTTCTTGTTCTTTTATTATTTATTATTAAATATATGTAAACCTTTCAATTGTGTCTGGTCTGCCTAGAGATATTTAAGCTCTTAGTGTACTTGCATATCTATTTGGTGACACTGTGCAGGCCACTCCTAACAGGCTTGCTCTTGGTCAAACAACCATTTGGATTAATAGTAACATTACACAGTAAGTTTGGACACCCTTTGCTAAGGGTCTTAAAGTAGCTGGTAAGTAGTGGATGGTGGCAGTGAAAACTACCTTATAGTCTGGGCAGAAGGGGGCATAACTAGTAAACCTGTGCCAGCCTTTCCCATATGTGTATGTGTATAAATCAGACCTCAAAGTGTTTGTGTGTTTGTGTGTGTCAGCTGCTTGGGCAGGGACACGAAGCACTGGTTGGACATAGAGTGTGTTGGAGGTCTTGGATTGGCCACACAGTTGAGATTTCAACTCTGTAGCTGTGCCAATGGGGAGTCTTATTGGGGATCTGGAGAAAGAGGAATAAACTAGCCCCAGACTGACTGTGTACATTCCACACTGTTGCCAGTGGTGAGGATTGAGGCTCCTTGATTAGTGCTGGGGCATTGGATATTAATTTGTTGACAGTTGTGGTATATCCACATATTAGGATTCAGTGGTGTGGATATTGAAATCCCATAGCCTGTAAACAGTGGTCACTAAAGAAGGCGTTTGTACTTCAATCAGCCATACAGTGAACATTCAGAGTTTCATATCACAGTAGTTTTATTTTTGTTGTAAGCTTAGTTAGTCAAGGAGAGCAGGCAAGGATGTCAGTAGAGGAGTATGGCAAGCTGACAAGGAGCCACTTGGCTGAGATGTGCCAGGCTAAAGGACTGGTGCATGCCAACCTGACTAAAGGAGAAATTACTGCAGCCTTGGGCACAGCTGCATCATAGACAAGCAATCAGGAGGACAACTAGAGTGGCCTTGGAGATGTACAACTCTCAGAAAGTGGACAGTTCAAGCTTTCCACAGAGGACTTAAAAATCCATCTGGAGTTAGAGACTTGAACTGGAGGCCAAACGTTTGGAAACCGAATCAGCAGACAGACTGCAGCAGGAGAAACAAATGGAATTAGAAGCAGTAGAGAGACTGAGATGTCCGGAAGCTGAAGAGAATGAGAGGTAGAGGCAACATGAAAAAGAGATGCTGAATCTTTGCCAGGGTTATGGAAGTAATGGGGAAGGGAGTAACTTAACCCCAGAAACAATAAAGGTCAGTAAATTTCTTCCACAATTTACAGACGGGGATAATTTTGATAGTTTCATTCATATATTTGAAAAGGTCTATAAAAAGTATCATGTTGACCAAGGGTTCTGAGTACAGTTCCTGACCCCCCTTACTCCATGGTAAAGCTGTAACTGCTATTTCTAAATTGCCCGATACTGAATTGTTTGTTAGAGTGTTTTAAGTTAACACCTGAAGCTGATTGAAAAAAGCAAGGCAGATGAAAGTGTGTGTGAGTATACTGCTGAGTCAAGTACTTATTTTCATAGATAAAAAACTTTCAATCACCACAAAGTCCAGCAGTCATACCACAAAGGTGAATTCGCCACAGGATTTTATTAGAACAGGCAGACAGTTGCAAACTGGTACAGACTAAGCACAATAGGATGCTTTCGCCAAACAGTTAGGCTTCTTCAGAGTCGTAACAAAAAACTAACATACACATACATTTTAAATACCATACTCAATGCTACTATTGGTTGAACCAAACACCTCCCCCCCCACATTAATTAATAAAACTTATCAATAAATGACTTTTTTAATAATTGTTAATACTTTTACATACATACATAAAATAATTTGTTTAAAAACTCCTCAAAAGTTATTTTATATGCTTATTCTAATTTATATGAATACATTAACAACTACATATAACAATAAATTACATTTACCTCACAATAATATAAATAAATTCAAATAAAAACTCCATTTGTTTGTTATATCTGTTGGGATCTAAGTTTTAAAATAGGTTTAATAGAGATGTGATCATTTAAACCTGGGGGTCTACAGGCGTCTAATCTAATTTGCCATTCTGTCTCTAAAGCCCCCACCCTATTGACCACATCTCCACCTTCACCACAATCAATTACACGACCTATAACAAAAAACAAAAACTTTTTAAAATCACTACATTGTGTACTGTGCAAATAAAGTGCATTGTGCAAGTCCTTCTTTTTAATTGACCTTAAATGTTCAGAAATCCGGTCTCGAAGCCTCCTAATAGTTTTGCCTACATAGTAGGCATTACAAGAGGAACAGGAGGCTGAATATACAAGATTTTTGGTACAACAATTACACTGTCCAGGGCATTTGATGGTGTATTTGTACCCCTCTACACACACATATGAACCTTCGTTCACAAACCTACACCATCTACAAAATCCACACTTTTTCATACTCGACCTGTAATTTTTTATTTTGTTCTTTTCTAAAATTCCTTTCAGATTCTCCCCTCTACTATACACAATGTTAGGTCCTTTACCCAAAATCTTTTTGACCTCTTCACTTAGGGAGAAATTCCATACTCCCTTTATCATTTCAAGAAACACAGGTGTCATCCCATTGTATTTTAGCACTAAACGTAAACCTTCTGCCTTTTCGTCCTTCTTACCATCCTCCACGTCTCTTAATGTCACTCCACCCAATAGGATCGGAGCATATCTACCTCTTCTTTCTCTATTTACATCTCTTTTTACACTAAGTAACCACTTTAAAGGGTATCCACGGTCAAGAAACATTCCAATCAGTTTAAACATTTCGTCCTTAAAATCTATATCTTGACTAACTAATCTAGACGTTCTGACCATTTGAGCCTTGATTAACCCCTTACGTTGATGAAATGGATGGTAACTGTTGAAATGTAAAAGGGAGTTGGAATAGTTTTCCTTCCTATAAATATTACTTGTAAAACCCCCTTCATTTTTACAAATCAACACATCTAAGTAACAGATGCTGTCCTTTTTCCAATTGAGTGTAAATTTCAAAAAGTTTGTTGTTCTCCCCAAAAAATCCACAAATTCAATTGCTGAATCCTGGTCACCCTTCCACAATATCAATATATCGTCCAAAAACCTATTATACATAAGTATTTTCTCCATGTATTTACTAGATGTAAAAATATGTTCCCTCTCCCAGGTCAATAACACTGCATTCGCGAACAAGGGGGCACATTTCGCCCCCATTGCTACTCCTAGGACCTGCTGGAAAAGATCACCTTCAAATGCCAAAAAGTTGTTTTTTAACACCACTTCCATCAGATCTAAAAGGAAGTTCACTTTTTGTCCATTAAACAGGCCACTCTTGACCATGGCTTCAAAAAACAGCTCTAGGCCTGTCTAGCCCTGACAATAATATGATACCTTTTGAAAACATGGATGAGAGAATTTATGTATACACTGACAATAATATGATTTCTCCGTGCTGTGGTTTAGAAGGAATACATGAGAAATGTATTCAAGAAAGTTGTACTGTGCCAGAAGTCTATGATAATTATGAATTTGTTATCAAAGAAGGAGAAAATTTTAAAGTTTATCGGAAAAATGGTTATTGCATTTACAACTATACAGACTTAAACATTAATAATGAGCATTTTGAATTATTTGCAAAAGGGGTTAAATTTGTCCCTATGTTTAAACCTGATATAGTTAAAACATTGGTGGAATTAAAAATGTTTACTAGGCAGATGCATTTAAAAATGTTTTTTGCCGGGGGGAAGAAGAGTGAAATAACAAATATGAACAACCCCACCTCGGTTACTAGTTTTAAAAGGAAAAGTGCATTTATGCCTCCGTTACATACAGAAGTTACAGGTTTTGAAAGAATAGTGGAGGCCCAATTGAGGGAGATGTTAAGGAATTTTCAGGTGTTTGATGACAATTTAACAGTGAAAGAAAGAGACTTATTAGACTCCCTGAAAAAATCCGGTATGTACAGATTTATGAAGCCCGACAAGGGAGGGGGTACAGTGATTATGACAAACACTGATTACATTTCTGATATAACAGCGTTATTAAATAGAGATGAAACGTACAAGGTAGTGTCAAGAAGTGAAATAAATAGGGCATATTTGAAAATTGACGTTTTTTTATATGACGCTCTCTCTCAAGGTTCAATTAATGAAAGTGAATACGACTTTCTATCAGTTAAATTTCCAAAAATACCGACATTGTTCGGTATTCCAAAGATACACAAGGGTGCTGATAGATTGGAATATAGGTAACTAACAAGAAATCTCCGGTCACGCTGCAGGTTAGCACTGGGGTAAGGAAAAAGTATAATGAATAATCAAACGAGCTGTAACAAACCCCAGGGTTAGCAAGTTAGTCTGACAAAATCCAACACCATAACGTTGTAGTCAATACAGAACTTTAGGCCAAGTGAATAAAGTCAGTATACTGTTTAATAAAAGAACAGATAAGCGCTTTCGCTTCACAGCTTCTTCAGATCTATGACAATTTTCCTTTAAAAAAAGCAGCCATTTATAATAAAAGATTGGCATTTATTATTTTATTATAAATGGCTGCTTTTTTTAAAGGAAAATTGTCATAGATCTGAAGAAGCTGTGAAGCGAAAGCGCTTATCTGTTCTTTTATTAAACAGTATACTGACTTTATTCACTTGGCCGTCTAAAGTTCTTTGTATTGGACTACAACGTTTATGGTGTTGAATTTTGTCGTCAGTGGACTTACACTTGCTAACCCTGAGATTGGAATATAGGCCTATTGTATCTGCAAGAGGATCTAAAACTGAACCCATAGCTGCATTTATTGATATTTCACTTAAACCTATGTTTGATGACGTTGAACATATAATAAAAGACTCTTGGCATTGTTTAAGAAGGTTTAAAGATGTAGGAAACATAGAGGGGGACTTTGGGTTCCTGACAATTGATGTTGTTAACCTGTTCTCGGTCATTCCACAGGAGGAGGGCCTAGAGCTGTTTTTTGAAGCCATGGTCAAGAGTGGCCTGTTTAATGGACAAAAAGTGAACTTCCTTTTAGATCTGATGGAAGTGGTGTTAAAAAACAACTTTTTGGCATTTGAAGGTGATCTTTTCCAGCAGGTCCTAGGAGTAGCAATGGGGGTGAAATGTGCCCCCTTGTTCGCGAATGCAGTGTTATTGACCTGGGAGAGGGAACATATTTTTATATTTTTACATCTAGTAAATACATGGAGAAAATACTTATGTATAATAGGTTTTTGGACGATATATTGATATTGTGGAAGGGTGACCAGGATTCAGCAATTGAATTTGTGGATTTTTTGGGGAGAACAACAAACTTTTTGAAATTTACACTCAATTGGAAAAAGGACAGCATCTGTTACTTAGATGTGTTGATTTGTAAAAATGAAGGGGGTTTTACAAGTAATATTTATAGGAAGGAAAACTATTCCAACTCCCTTTTACATTTCAACAGTTACCATCCATTTCATCAATGTAAGGGGTTAATCAAGGCTCAAATGGTCAGAACGTCTAGATTAGTTAGTCAAGATATAGATTTTAAGGACGAAATGTTTAAACTGATTGGAATGTTTCTTGACCGTGGATACCCTTTAAAGCTGTTACTTACTGTAAAAAGAGATGTAAATAGAGAAAGAAGAGGTAGATATGCTCCGATCCTATTGGGTGGAGTGACATTAAGAGACGTGGAGGATGGTAAGAAGGACGAAAAGGCAGAAGGTTTACGTTTAGTGCTAAAATACAATGGGATGACACTTGTGTTTCTTGAAATGATAAAGGGAGTATGGAATTTCTCCCTAAGTGAAGAGGTCAAAAAGATTTTGGGTAAAGGACCTAACATTGTGTATAGTAGAGGGGAGAATCTGAAAGGAATTTTAGAAAAGAACAAAATAAAAAATTACAGGTCGAGTATGAAAAAGTGTGGATTTTGTAGATGGTGTAGGTTTGTGAACGAAGGTTCATATGTGTGTGTAGAGGGGTACAAATACACCATCAAATGCCCTGGACAGTGTAATTGTTGTACCAAAAATCTTGTATATTCAGCCTCCTGTTCCTCTTGTAATGCCTACTATGTAGGCAAAACTATTAGGAGGCTTCGAGACCGGATTTCTGAACATTTAAGGTCAATTAAAAAGGACTTGCACAATGCACTTTATTTGCACAGTACACAATGTAGTGATTTTAAAAAGTTTTTGTTTTTTGTTATAGGTCGTGTAATTGATTGTGGTGAAGGTGGAGATGTGGTCAATAGGGTGGGGGCTTTAGAGACAGAATGGCAAATTAGATTAGACGCCTGTAGACCCCCAGGTTTAAATGATCACATCTCTATTAAACCTATTTTAAAACTTAGATCCCAACAGATATAACAAACAAATGGAGTTTTTATTTGAATTTATTTATATTATTGTGAGGTAAATGTAATTTATTGTTATATGTAGTTGTTAATGTATTCATATAAATTAGAATAAGCATATAAAATAACTTTTGAGGAGTTTTTAAACAAATTATTTTATGTATGTATGTAAAAGTATTAACAATTATTAAAATAGTCATTTATTGATAAGTTTTATTAATTAATGTGGGGGGGAGGTGTTTGGTTCAACCAATAGTAGCATTGAGTATGGTATTTAAAATGTATGTGTATGTTAGTTTTTTGTTACGACTCTGAAGAAGCCTAACTGTTTGGCGAAAGCATCCTATTGTGCTTAGTCTGTACCAGTTTGCAACTGTCTGCCTGTTCTAATAAAATCCTGTGGTGAATTCACCTTTGTGGTACGGCTGCTGGACTTTGTGGTGATTGAAAGTTTTTTATTTGATTCTGCCCTGGTGGGTGTTACATGTTTCCTATTTTCATAGATGGCTTAGTATACTGCTGAGTCAAGTACTTATTTTCATAGATGGCTGAGTGGGTCTCAGGTCATCACTTTTGAAGGGGTGTCGGACTTTTGGTGAGGGGAACAAGCCCTTGGCACTTTTCCTGAGGATATGAGGATTTTTTTAGCAGATAGGCAATGCAATACTGCAAATAAGTTGGGGAAGACAGGAGACCTATACCTAGCAAGCAAGGCATTACTGTACAGGAAAGGGATACCCAGTGCTGCTCATGGGTCTAAGGGAATCCATGGTGGGCAGCCTAGACCACCCCAACAGAGTCTGCCAAATAGCAGGGAAGCCACCAGTCCAGGTACACGTCCAGGACCCAGGGTTAAATGTGTTAAATGAAGCCAGTGGGGCCATGTAGTATATAGATCCCCACAGAGGCAAGGTGGGGAACAAAAGGTGGGAGAACCAGTAAATGGGAATAACAGAATGCTGGCAGTAAGTTGTCTGGAGGCAACAAGGGTACCAAACTACCACAAGAGGTTGTATCCTATTTTAGTAAATGGGAAACAGGCCACTGCTAAGAGAGAGACAGCCTGACCTGACCATTGTGAAGCCTGCAATGGTTAAAGAGGAGCACTACTTGCTTGGGCAGTGTACTCCAGTCAGAGCTTTAGGAGGGACCTCATTCCAAATACCTTTGGCTAGGGTTCACCTTGACTGGGAGGGTGGAAAAGGAAGCCAGCAAGTAGGTATGTTTGAGGATATTCCTGCAGATGTCCTGATGTGGATTGATTTTGATAATGCAGTGCCTTGTGTGCATGCAGTGACACACATTCAGGCATGGAGACAAGCATGTGGGTCTGGAAGCCTGAGAGAGACTCAGACAGACTTGAAGCCAGGACTGGTGTGGTGGTTATTTCAGGGTGGGAGTTGCCCTGCAGCAGTGAGACTGAAGGTGAGCCACAGCTGCTTGTGGGTACTGATGTTTCCTTGGACAGAGTGACTGCAAGGGCAGAGGTGAGTAGTAGTATCTAGGTTGACAGTAAGGCACCGCTGTCAGAGGATACCAGACTTCCTGTGGAAGAGAAGCTGGGAAGGGTTACAAACAGAGAGGTGATAAGCTCTTAGACCTTACATTACAAGGCCTGAGGGAAATTACTAGCAAGGCACCTGATTTACAGAAGGGGGAATCTGTATACTGGGACAAAGGGTTACTGTATAGAGTGTGGAACCCCTGAGGGAGGGCTAGAGGGTGAAAGAATACAGTAGCTGGTAGTACCAAGAGCCTGCCATCTGGCACTTCTAGCCATAACCAATGACATTCCCTTTGCAGGTCATATGGGCATAAAGCATACAAAGAGACATATTATGCAGAAATTTATTGACCTGGGATTTCCAGAGATGTAATGGGGTACTGCAGGACCTGTGAGCAGTGCGAAAATGTAGGCAAAGCAGGGGACAAGGTCAAAGCTCCTTTGACGTCTTTGCTTGTGATTGAAGAGCCATTTCAGAGGGTAGCTATGGATATTGTGGGGCCTCTGAGTACCCCAAGTTCTACAGGGAAAAAGTATATCATAGTGGTAGTAGATTATGCTAGCAGATACCATGAGGCAGTGGCATTGTCCTCCATTGAGGCAGAAAAGGTGGCAAATGCTTTGTTAGAGATTTTCAGCAGGGTAGGTTTCCCAAAAGAAATACTGACTGACATAGGTGCCAATTTCATGTCAGACCTGCTGGCTTGTCTGTGGAAGCACTGTGGGTTGAAGCACCTAAAGACCATCCCCAGAATAATGTCTGGTTGAGAGGTTAATCTGTACAATAAAGACCATACTAAGGGCATTTGCAGACCAATTTAAGAGGGAGTGGGACAAATATTTGCCCCATCTGTTGTTTTGCTTACAGGGAGGTGCCCCAGGAATCCACAGGTTTTTCATCCTTTGAGTTACTGTATGGGCATAGGGTGAGGGGACCTCTGGATTTGATTTGAGATGAGTGGGAGGGGTGTGTGTGAATCCTACAAGGAGTCTGTTGTGGCATATATCCTAAACCTTAGGACAAGACTCTGGGAACTCATGGGCTTGGCCCAGGAGAACCTAACAGAAAAAGGTCTGGTATGACAGGTATGCTCAAGCTAGAGAGTATGCTGTAGGGCAGCAGGTTATGGGTCTCATTGCTGTCAGACACAATAAGCTTCAGGCAGCTTGAGAGGGACCCTAAAGGTGGTAAGGAAGGTCAGTGATGTTAACTAAATGGTAGAACTGCTAGGCAGGAGGCAGGGGCACAAACTGTACAATGTTAACATGATGAAACCTTACCAAGATAGGGAGGCTGTGCTGCTAAGTATTTGCAGTACAAGGCAGGAGGAGTCTGAGGGGGATCTATTGCTTCAGGGAGCCATCCAGCCAAATCCCATATTACTGTGGTGGAGCCTAGTGTTGCAGGCATGTGATAGGACAGTGCAGCACTGTACTAGGGTCAGCAATGCCAAGGCAGCTGGAAACTCAAGACAGGGTATGGGGTAGTGTACTCCCAGGTAGGCTCACTCTCTCAAGCAACATTTCTCAAGGATCACTTGAAAAAACTAGCTTGAGTTTTCGGGGGGGGGGGGTGTCACAAAAGGAAATACTGTCAGCCTAGCTATGTGGAGTTTTGTAAATAATTATGTTATTTGTGAATATTAATATGATTTCTATAGAAGTGTAACAAAAGGGAGATGCTGCCAGTGCAGCAGTCTGGAAAGTTTGTAAATGGTTATGTGTCATTTGTGAATTTCATAATTCACAAATAATAATAATTAACATGATTCATATGCTTGTGTTGCAAATGTATGAGAACTGTATGTCATATAAGATGGTTTGTACACGTGTGCTGAAGAGATATGTACAGTACTTGGCTTAAAAATGTATCCACAAAGTACCCTACTGGAAAAGAGCAGAAATGTATATAAACTATTGTAACTGTGTAAATGTATGTTTTAAACTTCAGAAAAAATGTAGAACACAGCACCACAGCAAACCAATAAAAAGCAGATGACAAAGAGCAATGTAAAATCCAAATAGAAGTCTAACACAGGTGAGCGCTTTCGCAATAAAATCGCTTCTTCAGACCATACAAAAAATCGGCAGCATCTCAGATATTTAAAATGCAATCAATTAAATGTCTACCAATAAAAAACATTAAAATACAATAGTCATAAGAATTTAAAGGCACAGCTTTCTTTTAAGACAGAAACCATAAAAGGCTATTGCTATAATAACACGCATAACAGTGTACTTTATTTAAGAAGCTTTCTTTCTTTCTTTCTTTATTTCAAAAGTGTATTAGTTCTGGTTTAAACACTTGAGCTTCAGGCCAGTTATTTAACTTTAAGAAGGTTCGTGGTCTGCACTCTTGTGGGAGGAGAGGCTGGACTCTGCCCTTCTGAGCTGGGAATTTCTGGTTAAAGACTTATAGTGCCTGCATATTTGAACTGTTTCTTACTGAAATTGGTACACCTTGTTTGCTGTAGCATAGACTAGATCCAAGCCTGCTGAATCTAGCTTTGTTTGTATGCTTGTTTGCTTGTTATTTCCCTGAAACGCTAATTCCACCTAAAACGTAGCTTTTCAGCCCTTCTGTGGATCCCTAGTGATATCTGCATTGCTTACTGTACTTATTTCCTTGTTTCACTTGAAAGAAAGTTACTGTTTGTCGTTTTTGCATTTAAGTTACCTGTAACACATTGCATTTAAGTTACCCGGCACTTGCTCACTAAAGCAATTATATAAGTCAGCACTAAAATATTAAAAGCACTACACCCTCACAAACTCCCCTTGAGTACCTCGTTCCCCATTGGCCCTTTTTTTCAGTTATAAAGGAATTCCCAATACTATTCTAGCATGTCCAAAGGTCAGTTGTCAATCTCCTCTCCGGTCCAGCTGGTGAATCTGGGAATCTTGAGGCAATGTTACAACTGCCTCATGTACACAGACAACCCTCTCCTCCTCCCAACAAATTCCAACACATGTGAGAGATGCAACCATATAGTCATACTGGAGGCAAAGCTCTCTCAACTCAGTACTGGCGAAACCAGTCAGGAGGAGAAGGAAACCACACTCACTACAATTTCAGTCTCACATAGACCTACCACGACAGCAAACCAAACACAAAAACACACAAAAACATACTCGGAGGCTCTAAATAAAAATCTGCCTAAGCAGCAGAGACCTCCAAATCAGACACCCAAGCAACCGCTACCCCAAAACAAAACACGTGCAACACATAGCTCACAAAGCCAGTGTTCAGAACAGTCACAGCCCTTAAGGCTAAACAACACACCTGATACACTTGTAATAGGTGACTCTATCGTCAGGCACACTGATGTCCCGTTCACCAGGCTGAACAAGGAGAAGGTCACGGTGAGCTGCCTGTCGGGCGCTAGGATCCGCCACATAACACAAGCACTCAGGTCACTCCAAGGCAAGTACAAATATGACTCAGTGATGTTCATGCTGGTGTGAATGACCTGAGACATACCTCCCTGGACTACATGAAAAGAGACCTAGAGGAGCTCTCTGAGCATGTAGCCCAGGCCGGTATGACCCTGACCTTGAGTAGCATCTTACCCTCACCAAGAATGATGCCACAATATGAAGACAAGCTGATCAATTTCAACAATTGGCTTAAGTATTGGTGTCATTCAAAGGGGATCCAATGCCTGTCAGCCTGGGATGACATGCTTGACAAGCCACGATGCTTCGCTAGGGACGGCTTGTACCTGTCACCCCTGGGCTTTCGGATATTGGCAAAGGCTCTTGCTACCCCCATAGTGCCTTTTTTAGGCAAGGCTCAAAAGACAAACCCACCTCCATAGGTATCACAAGGGATAAGAAACTAAGAGTAATGCTACTCAACGCCAGAAGTCTAAACGTCAAGATGCATGCACTCGAAACTCTCCTTAGCATGGAGAACATCGATATCTGTGCAGTAACAGAAACCTGGTTCAAGGCTCCTGAGAGCACCCCAGCACTACCAGGTTATACCTTATACCATGCTTTTCAGCCCCAAAACTTGGACCGAACCACAAAAGGAGGGGGAGTATCAATATTCGTCAAAGATACCCACACCTCCAGGTTGGTGGCACAGCATGAAGCATCAGAGACTATCCATGTGCAACTAACAGTGGGTGAAACTGCCTTCCAGTTTATAGCCTGCTACAGACCATCTTCCCAAACCCAGGAACCCCACTCGGCCTTCCTGAGAACACTGGAAAATATGAAGGTCTCTCCAAACACCATTATATTGGGTGACTTCAACTACCCAAACATAGACTGGGAGCATTACTCTAGCTCCAACACCCTAGCCCAAAGGTTCCTAGAATTTATAAACTCAAATGCTATGGAACAACTTGTTACCACTCCCACAAGAGGGGAAAACATACTGGACCTGATCATCGCCAACATGGGGACTCTATGCTCCAGACCAGAAGTGTATCCCTCACTGATAAGATCAGACCATAAACTAATCTCACTGGATATTCACATCCTGACTCCACCCCCTGCCCTGAAAACCAGAGTGAAAAACTTCTCTAAAGCAAATTTCACACTCCTCAAAACCGAGGTAGAATCCTTCAAAGCCCCCGGGCCTGTGGAAAATACGGCCCAGACCGCAGAATCCTTTATAAACGCATTCTATGAACACCTTCAGGAATGCATGGATCATGCAATCCCAAGTAAAACCAAGACCCAATCCTCCAAAGGCAGACGTCCTGTCTGGTGGACCCCAGCCATAAACAAACTATACAATAGAGGGAGGAAGCTACTACATGATAGAGCAAAATCCCAAAAAGGGAAGGCATCTCTGATCAGTATTAGCAAAAAACTATGGGCACTCATAAAATCGTCTAAGGCCAGCTTCAAGAGAAAAATTGCACAGGACTCGAAGGATAATCACAAGGCTTTCTTTAGTTATGTTAGGAACCTGGGTGGGAATTCCCAGATATGCTCAGAATTAGTCCAAAATGACAAAAAATACACCAAACCCACCAACATTGCCAACATCCTAGCTGACAGGTTCAGCGCAAACTTCTCCCTCCCCCCCTGCCCACCAAAAGGGCAAATATCTGTCCCAGCAGAGTGCAGCCCCTCTGACATCTCAGATGCTCAGGTAAGAGCCGCCTTCTCCAAAGAAAAAAAACACAGCATCAATGGGACCAGACGGTGTCCCGGGCTGCGTCCTACATGAACTCCAAGAAGAGCTAAACCCAAACATAAAACTACTGTTCAATCTCAGCCTTACTACAGGATATGTACCCAAAGAGTGGCATACAGCAACAGTGGTCCCTCTCCACAAAGGTGGTGCCTCAGCGGATTCTGGAAACTACCGCCCCATAAGCCTGACTAGCGTGGTCTGCAAAGCTATGGAAAGGATCATCATGGACCTCATAAATAAAGATATTGGGGACCTACAGACACTGGACCCTACCCAGTTCAGCTTTGTTAAGGGCAGATCCTGCCTCTTAAACCTGGTCGATTTCTTTGAAACATTCACCAAGGCCATTGACGAGGGGAAGGTGGTCCACACAGCCTACCTGGACCTCGCAAAAGCCTTCCATACAATACCCCACTCGGGCATTATAGATAAGCTCACCAGCTTAAATATACACCCCTATGTCACTAGATGGGTTGAAAACTGTCTCAAGGACAGAACCCACATGGTTAGAATTGCTGGAGTCATGTCAGACTCCAAACCAGTTACAAGTGGCATACCACAAGGCTCAGGCCTCATAGAAACAGACAACTGGTGCCAGAGCCATGGCCTCAAGCTAAATGCCAAAAAGTGTATAGTCATCCCCTTTGGCAAAAACAAAGTGCCCACAAATTACCACATAGGTGGTAATCCATTAAGTGCAGAAGAAGTAATTAGGGACCTGGGGACCCAAGTTGATAGCAATCTCTCATTTGACAACCACGTGGCCAAAGTGGTTAGAAAAACATTTTATATAGCCCCCCTTATCATGAAGGAATTCACATCTAGATCAGGGGAGGTCATCGTGCCTCTTTACTCATCCCTCATCAGGCCCATAATTGAGTACAATGCCCCTTTTGGGATGTACCTTACCAGACACCTGCAGCAACTGGAAAGACCCCAGAAGTACCTCACCAAGAGGATCAAAGGGCTCAAACAGATGCCATATGCTGCCTGGTTAAAGAAAAGCTCTACTCAGTGGCATACCGCCTGCTCAGAGGCGATCTGTGCCTGACGTATAAAGCCATGTCCAATCCGGAATTAATGGACATGCTGCACCTCAGAAAATCCAAATCCCATCGAGCTACGCGCTCGAGAGACTTGAACCTCAGCACTGAAATAAATAGGACATGCTGGAGGGACAGATTCATAACCCAGAGGCTCCCTTCACTCTGGAATAAAATCCCAGTCCAGGTTAGGCAACCCAGAGGCTCCCTTCACTCTGGAATAAAATCCCAGTCCAGGTTAGGCAGAGTCCCTCATTGACTCTCTTCAAGAGGAATCTTGATGAGTGGATGGGAGATCGTAGGTTTACCCCAGGTATCACTTCTGTGTCACTATTAGACAGAGGCGCAGTATACTAACCTCGAAAAAGGGCATAGCAAAATTAATTTAAAATGGATGGCGAAAGCCAAACACACTCTGGCTAGGCTTATAAATGCCCTAGGGCAGATAGCCTAGTATGAACCTATGAACCTATAACAACACACATAACAGTGTACTTTATTTAAGAAGCTTTCTTTCTTTCAAATCTGGCTTAAGAGGTACTGATTCATTCAAACCTGTGCCACTGTGTGCTGATAGTTTAAGAACCCATCTTAATTCTTTCCATTCTGTGACATTAGTTATATCACCCAACCTAAAACTTTCATAAATTACTTCTACTGCCATAAACTTGAACCAATGGTTAGTACCTTTCTCTAGTATATGCTTAGCTAAGGCATTATAACTATGGCCCTTATTGGCACAATAATAATGGTCTCTAATTTGTTCCTTAAGTCGCCTATTAGTTTTTCCTATATAAAATGTTGAACAAGTTCATCTCTTGTGCCCATGACATTTGTTGTTGTTGGGCCTCCTCCCGTTCCTGTTGTTGTTTTGTTGGGGTAGCGGATTGCTGTGGCATGAGCCCTCTTGAAAATTTTCTTGCCCATGGTCTCAGTCACCACCGCCCATATCAGGGCCCTCCTTTGATCTATTTTCCAAACATTCACTCTTTCTTAGACCCTGATAACTGTGGTTAATACCGTTGGGCACATAATCCACTCCTTGGTGCTCTCCCTGCTGATGGACAATCCGGGGCATTCTTTTATGTTTAGAGCTGTTGACCAAATTGATTATGACTTCAGGGGTGTCCACTAAGTATGGAATTGGAGGTGCAAGAACTATACTGGCAGATAAAAACCAGGGCATACATTAAACCAGGTTTGAACGATGTACGCTCTATAGCCAGTGTGTTAAGGATGAAAAGTTTTCAAAGATGACATCCCTTCCCCTCTTTGTTATTTTTGCATTTATCCCTTTGTGTTTGTTACCATTGTAAAACTGATATATATATATATATATATATATATATATATATATATATATATATATATATATACATATATATACATATACACATACACACATATGTTTCATCTTTATGCACGTTTTTAAAGTGTTTAAATGTATATCCTTAGGGATTTAAGTGGTACTAATGTTATTCTCTTATTCTGGGATAAAAGGTACATATGCTTTTAAGATAAGTAGAAGAGTATGTCATGTGACTTTTAAGTGGGATATTTAAACTATTGTGTTTCTCTTTATGGCTGTCTGAAGACGTTAAGTGGAATAAACTTGACGAAAGTGCTAATTTTTTCCTGGAAAATTCGGTGTCTGCCTTTTTGTTTGTTTTTTATATTGTTTATTAAATTATAAATCCAAGACATTTAACATAGCCCTCACTGCAATACTAAATAATTCAAAAAGCTTAATAGTTACTGTAAAAATACCCTTTAAAAATCATCTCAGAACTGCAGTAAAAATACATCCATGGAAGAGTTCATTCATAATGACCTTAAGAAATCATGTAAAGTCCTATTCGTTAGACACATTATGCAAACACTACATACTTTAATTAAGCTAGAGTAAATGGGTAAGATAAATAGAATATGTTGGGGGCTAGTCTGTTTAATACAAGAAACATCTTGTACTTAACATAGTTTTTACATTCTCTGCAAAACTCATTTGCTAATATTAAAATACAATGCACTTTATGCATCACACTCCAAATCCCCACATATTTCTTATTTATGTATGTTCTGTGCACATCATCGACAAAATGTTCTACTTAATCTAGTTTATTTATTGGATTTTAGATGATAGTAGCTGGCTCCTACAGTGACTCCTCCTTTCATATGCAAGTGTTTTTTACAGTCTGATGCAGTGCTTGTTAATTTTTATCTACTCCTTCAAGATTATTTAGAAGTTAAATTTGCAAATCTATTTAATTCGTTCTTTGCATATTTGTAACAGAGTCTGTTCCAATGGCAAGGCACAGATTATTCATCCTGCTTTAGTGGAGCAATTGAAATCATTGCAGATATAGTGTCTGTATCTTTCTTTGAAAAAAAGTAAGAGTGATTGTAGTCCAGAGCATGATAATATCCCGTATTGCTTTATTCAAGAATCTGTGACCTCTGTTGTTATGCTTTCTAACCATTCTGTTCATTCCTTTGTTACTTACCTGTTTTGTTCCATATGGTTTGAAGTGTAAAAATGTAGTTCCAATCCATAAAGAAAGAGCTGTGGACAGGAATTCAGATTATCATCCTATTAGATTGACACCTCTTAGGGAAAAGTCTTTAGCCCAGGCGGGTATGACCCTAGCCCTGAGTAGCATCCTGCCATCACCCAGATTGATACCACAGTACAAGGACAAAATGATTGGCTTCAACAATTGGCTACGCTTCTGGTGTCATTCTAAGGGGATCCAGTATCTGTCTGCCTGGGATGACATGATCGACAGACCACAATGCTTTGTCAGAGATGGCCTGCACCTGTCGCCCTTGGGATTCCGGATACTGGTTAAGGCTCTTGCCATCCCTATTGTGCCTTTTTTAGACAAGGTTCAAATGACAAATTCACCACTGTAACAGGTACAAACAAGCAGAATCTGAGGGTATTGCTACTCAGTGCTAGAAGTCTAAACCTCAAAATGCACTGACTCAAGGCACTGCTTAAAATGTAGAACATTGACATCTGTGCAGTGACAGAGACCTGGTTCAAGGCACCAGAGAGCACCCCTGCATTACCAGGCTGTAATTCATGCCACACTTTTCGGTCACCTAACCTGGACTGAAACACTATAGGTGGAGACATGTCCATATTCATTAAGGATATCCACACCTCCAGGCTAGTTGCTCAGCATAACGCATCCGAGATAATCCAAGTGCAACTAACTCTGGGCAAGACCGCAATCCAAATTGTAACTTGCTACAGATCCCCCACCATGCCCCAGGATTCCCACTCCTCATTTCATGATACACTGGAAAATATTAGGGTACAACCCAACACCCTAATAATGGGCGATTTCAACTACCCCACCATTAACTGGGAAAACTGCTCATGTACCAACTCTTTTTTGCTCAATGTTTTCTGTAATTCATAAATTCCAACAACTTGGATCAAATTATCCACATTCACACCAGGGGCAGCAATATCCTAGACCTGGTCATTACCAACATGGGCGACCGGTGTTCCACACCAGAGGTCATTTCCTCGTTGGTCAGATCTGACCACAAGCTAATCACCCTAGACATCCACATCCCGCCCCACCCCCCATTAGGGAAACCATTATAAAAAATTTCTCCAAAGCCAACTTCACGCTTCTTAAGACAGAAGTGGCAAACTTCACGACACCCATACAGATGGACAATAGAGGTACGACTGCTGAATCCGACACAAATGCATTTTATAAGCACTTACACGAGTGCATGGATCATGCTATCCCTAACAGAACCAAGGTGCTATCCTCGAAAAAAAGGAAGCCAATCTGGTGGTCCCCTGCCATAAACAAACTCTACAACAGAAGAAAGAAACTGTTGCAAAAAAGAGTAAAATCCCATGATTGGAGGAACTCCCTGGTCAGCCTCAGAAGAAGCATCCTCCAAAGCTAGTTATGAAAACAAAATCGCCACCGATTCTAAAGACAACCAGAAAGCATTCTATAGCTATGTCAAGAATCTCAATGGCAACGCTCAGATCTACTTTGAGTTACAGCACAATGGCACTAAATATACGGAACCAATTGATATTGCCATCATCCTGGTAGATAGGTTCAGTGCTAACTTTACCTCCCTCTCATCCCCTAAAGGGACCATCTCTATACTGGAAGAATGCAAAGTTCCTGTAATCACGACTGCACAGGTAAAAACCACACTCTCCAAAGCCAAGAACACAGCATCCATGGGACCTGACAACATCCCAGGCTGCGTTCTACATGGACTACAGAATGAACTGGCACCCCACCTAAGCACCATGTTCAGTCATAGCCTCACCTCAGGCTTTGTGCCCATTGAATGGCGCACAGCAATGGTTATCCCACTCCACAAAAGAGGCGCCACCATGGACCCCGGGAACTACTCCCCCATTAGCCTAACAAGCCTGGTATGCAAGGCCATGGAATGTATCATCGTGGAACTTATAAACAAAGACATTGGTAATCTGCAAACTCTGGACCCCACCCAGTTCGTGTTTGTAAAATTGGTAATCTGCAAACTCTGGACCCCACCCAGTTCGTGTTTGTAAAAGGCAGATCATGTCTCCTAAACCTAATAGACTTCTTTGAAGCGGTCATCAAAGCCGTAGAAGAGGTTAAGGTGGTTCACACAGCCTGTCTAGATCTTGCCAAGGCTTTTGACACCATCCCCCACTCTGGAGTTATAGATAAACTTACTAAACTAGGTATAAATCCCTATGTCACAAGATGGGTTGCCAATTGGCTTACCGACAGAACCCACACTGTGAAAGTAGCAGACTCCAAATCCGACTTCAGGCCAGTGATAAGTGGAGTACCACAGGGTTCACTCCTGGGTCCTCTCCTGTTTGGTGTCTGCTTTTCTGAAGTACAGGCTAACACAGAAAGTCTTTGGCTAACGAAGTTCAGAGATGACTGCAAGCTAGGAGCCATAATCGAAACTCCTAACGATGTGGACATTCTACAAAAGGGCCTCACTGAGACAGATGTCTGGTGTCAAAGCCATGGCCTCAAGCTCCATGCCAAAAAGTGCATTGTCATCCCCTTTGGTAAAAACTCTGTGCCATTGAACTACTACATAGGTGGTAGTCTACTTAACACCGAAAGTGTCATAAGAGACCTTGGGACACAGGTGGACAGTAGTCTCTCCTTTGATAATCACATCGCCACAGTAGTCAGGAAATCCTTCTACGTGGCACACCTCATCACAAAAGGTTTATTATCCAGGAAAAAGGAGATCATTGTTCCCCTCTACTCGTCACTCATTAGACCCATTATAGAGTACAACGCCCCTTTTTAGTATGTACCTCACCAGACCTCTACACCAACTGGAAAGGCCGCAGAAATGCCTCACAAAGAGGATTACCAGCCTCAAACAGATGCCGTACGCAGACCTTCTCAAAAAACTCCAGCTTTACTCCATCACATATCGCCTTCCCAGAGGCTATCTCTGCCTAACATACAAAGCTATGTCACACTCAGAGCTGTTGGACATGCTCCACTTAAAGAAATCCCAATCCCTCCAAGCTACATGCACTAGGGACCTAAACCTTGTCACCACAATAAACAGAACATGCTGGAGGGATAGATTCCTGTCCCAGAGACTTCCCATACTCTGGAACAAACTACCTATCTATATCGAACAAAGCTCCTCTTTAGCACTTTTCAAGAATAATATTGATGTTTGGATGAGAAATAGGAAATTCACCCCGGGGATCACCTCTGTGGCTCTGCTCGACAGGGGCACAGGAAAATAATTTTCTTGGGTGGCGAAAGCCAGGGTACCTTTTTTTGGTAGGCTTATGTAGGCCGTAGGGCCAATAGCCTAGTACCTACCTATGAACCTATAAACCTGTGAAACATGCCTGCATGATGGTAAAACTAGTTTATCTAGATCAGCATGGCTTCTGTAAAAAAAATAAATAAATAAGTTTACTTTTACTAACGTAACAAACTTTTATGAATCAGTTTAGTTTGGCCTTGGAATATTGCTTTAGTGCAGTGATGGTGTTCCTGCATTTTTCTAAGCCATATTACACCATTCCTTATGATGTGATAGTTGACTCAATGATTGACATCTCTCTGAATCCCTTAATTATTAAACTGGTTTCCACTTGGCTTTCTCAGACATATCATATAGTTAAGTTTAGTAATTATATTTTGAACTTTGTACCTATCAGTGCTGGAGTTCCCCAATGGATGCAGTTGAGAATGCTTTTTTTCCTGTATGGTCTTTTCTACAATTCCTCCGTGTAACAAATTGTGGATGGTAAAATAGCCTGATGACTTAAAAACGTGTGCTCTTGTAAGAAAGCTGGAGGACCATCATATTTTTATTAACTATCTTAGTAGACTCGATGCATGAATGAGTGACGGTGGGATAAAAATTAGTCTCGATAAATGTGGCTAATGTACTTTGGTAGATTTTAGCTAAAGTTAGATCTTTTGTTGGGTGACTGCTATTACTGTAGTTACAGAATATAAAGATCTAGGTGTCAAAAAAAAAAAAAAAACATGTACAAGTAGTAAGAAGCAAGTTTGTTTTTGACTCTGGACTTATTTTGGGAAATATCACCATATTCTGTGAATTGGCATTGGTTAAATTATTTACTGACTATTTAAGGTTGATTCATCCATGCAGTTGTTTATTTTGTGCCTACATTAAGGGGGAATGCTTATTCTTGAAATGGTTCAGAGGATGTTTATGAAAATCATTTTTGAAAGTACAGAATTAGGCAGCTCTGACAGATTCCAGTCGTTGGGTCTATATTCCTTTTGTTATAGGGTGTTAGGCCTATAAACGCAACACAGTGAGAAAACTGAAGGCTGTTCTCAAGTTAGAATTACTTCAGAGTAGTAAATTCTGTAGATGTAAGCTTTTTACATTTAAATTGGACTTTTGTAAAAGGTAGGTTACCTTTTAAGAGTCTCAGCATATGATGGTCTATGTGATTGGTCTGTTTTGCACATGATTTAACATTTACATTATGTTTACTGACAACTGTGTTCTTCTTAAACTGGCACAGTGTGTGAATGCTGTAGTTATACAAGGTTATTGCTATTAGAGCTCTCTCATAAAGCCACTGTAGGTACCAAACAGGTTGTCAGTAACATACAGCACCATACCCATCATGCACAATACATACCAATCACATGCACCTTTATATGCTGAGGCTCTTAAAAGTAACCTACTTAAACCACATAAATGTAACCTAAGAAACAAATATCCTCTCTCACCTCACAGGCACTCATCTCAGGCAGCAAATAACATGAAGCATGTATTTAGGGCTCACAGTATCTCATCTCAAAAGTTCATAAAGCAAACCTCCACACAAACCTACATCCTAGTCATAGGTGATTCCATACCATATTAAGGCAGTCTGATGCATCACCTACCAGACTGTGTAGTAGTGGGTCATGGTTTGTTGGCTTTTGGGTGTCTGGACTCAACACATCATGACTGCACTGAAGTCCGTGCACCACAAGAACACATATGACACAGTCATAATACATGTGGGACTAAAATGACTTGAGAAATCCCTCCCTAAATTATATAGAGAGACTTGGAATATGTGACTGAGGCAGGTTTGAACCTAACCTTAAGCACCATTTTATTATCCCCAAAAATGATGCTGCAGGGCAAACAAAGGGTTATGGACTTCAGCAATTGACTTAGCTTCTGTTGTCATTCAGGAGGTGGGGGGATCCAGTATATATCCACCTGTGAGGAAATGGTAGACCATCCTAACTGCTTTCCCAGGGATGGCCTGCACTTATCTCCCCAAGACTTTCTTATATTAGCCAAAACCTTATCTGCCCATACCGTGCCGTATTTAGGCATATGCATTGTCACAGAGAAGCAGTTTAAGACCTTTGACAGGATAGACAGGATTAGGAATCAGTATATTAGAGGGTCAGCTCAGGTTGGGCAATTTGCAGACAAAGCAAGAGAGACGCGATTGCGTTGGTTTGGACATGTGCTGAGGAGGGATGCTGGGTATATTGGGAAAAGGATGCTAAGGAGGGAGCTGCCAGGTAAGAGGAAAACAGGAAGGCCTAAGATAAGGTTTATGGATGTGGTGAGAGAGGACATGCAGGCGGTTGGTGTGAAAGAGCATGATGCAGAGGACAGGAAGAAATGGAAACTGATGATCCGCTGTGGTGACCCCTAACGGGAACAGCCGAAAGAAGATGATGATAGCGTCTAGGTCTATGGATGTGATCAGTCTACTGTATTCAGTACTTATTAGGCCAGTCATTGAGCATAATGCCCCCTTCAGTGTACACCTATCCAAACACTTAGCACAACTTGAATATTAGAAGTGCTTTCTCACCAAGAAAATCATAGGACTAAATCATAAAAACTTTACTTACTGTCTCAAAGGCTTGTCTCTCTTCTTGGTATTATACAGGTTTCTGAGGGGCCATCTTTGCCTCAGGTACAGGCTCATTTCTCTCAGATCTATTACACGTCTGCAAGTCCAATTGTGGCATAAACACCCACTCAAGACATCTTAGTCTCTTCTACAATCTCTTCAGCAACCCCTTTATCACTAGGTGGGGTTGCAAATTGGCTCACAGATAGAACCCACAGTGTGAAAGTAGCGGACTCCAAGTCAGACTGCTGACCAGTCACGAGTGGAGTCCCACAGGAATCGGTCCTGGCTCCTCTCCTGTTTGGCATCTACTTCTCAGAAGTCCAGGCCAACAAGGAGGGACTGGCTGACCAGGTTTGCAGACAACTGCAAGCTGGGACCCATTATTTACTCCCCAAGTGATGTAGACATCCTACAGAAAGGCCTCACTGAGGCCAATGACTGCCGTTGAAACAGTGGCTTAAGCTTAATGCCAAAAAAAATGCATAGTCATCCCCTTTGGGAAAAACTCCGTTCCAACTAATTACCTCATCGATGGGAGCCCACTGAACACTGAAGGCATTATAAGAGATCTGGGGATGCAGGTTGACAGCAGCCTCTCCTTCACCCACCACATTGCCACTGTGATCAGAAAGTCCTTCTGTGTGGCACATCTTATTACCAAGGATTTTGCATCCAGGAAGAAAGAGTTCATAATCTCTCATGACTCTTCCCTCATTAGGCCAATCTTCGAGTATAATGTCTCATTTGGCATGTACCTCACTTGACACATGCAACAACTGGAAAGGCCACAAAAGTACCTCACCAAGAGGATCCTAGGCCTTAAACACATGTCTTACATGGACAGACTCAAAAAAATTCCAGCTATTCTGTGTCTCATATTGTCTATTAAGAGGCGATCTCTGCTTGACTTACAAAGCCATGTCTGACCCAGCTCTGTTAGAAATGCTGCATCTAAAGAAATCCCAATCCCTCCACACCACACTCTCCAGAGACCTCAACTTCATTACGACAATCAACAGAACATACTGGAGGGACAGGATCCTAACCCAGAGACTGCCCATGCTCTGGAATAGACTTCCCATATATGTCAAGCAGAGCACCTCACTGGCCCTTTTCAAGAGAAATCTTGATGAGTGGATGGGAAATAGAAATTTCACCCTGGGCAATCACTCTGGTGGCTGTACTTGATAGAGGCACTGGGAAGTAACGTCAGGCAGCATGATGCCAGGTCACTTCTATGGGCTAGGCTTGTAAAGGCTCCAGGGCCATTAGCCTAGTACACACCTATGAACATAATGAGAATATGTTGGAGGGATAGGTACATATCACAGAAAATATCACTTCTTTGGAATCCTCTTCCACTCCACATAAAGCAAAGTGCTTCCATTACTCTATTCAGATATACTCTGAACAAATGGAATAGAAACCACAAATTCACTCCTGGTTTAGCACCGTTGTCTCCTTATGAGTAGGCATAACATGCCAATGCTTTGCCAGGTTGTGGGTTATTTGTACTAATTTCAAGGGCTAAAAACTTCATGGACTAGGCTTCTAAAGATCCTCACAAGTTCCTCTGAAGCTATAAGATGTTTAAAAAATACTAATTCTGTTTTGCCGTTAGCAGAATTCAGTCAGATATTTTCCAGGCTACAATATTTTGAACTCTTGCATTGCTATTTACAAAGTGCTAATACTTTTGCAAGTTAAGTTTGTCAAGTGTAGAAAGCCATTGCTACTCTGACTTACCACATGTACACTTATGGAGAAAGAGAGAGAGAACTGGTTGTACACTTATGGAGAAAGAGAGAGAGAACTGGTTATGTGCTTGCTGAGAAACGGCTGCTGTTTTCCTAAAATGTGTTTTCTAATGCAATGATAAGACGCGGGAATGCTACTGAGTTAACGTGAATCGAACAAAGTGAGAAATTTAATGTTATTTATTCTAAAGAAATGTGTGTATATTTAATGAGGGTGAGCTGACCTCCCAAAGAAGTACCGTTGAATTCTTAACTGAGTGATAAAGAAAATCGGAAGATTCTCTTTCTAGACTGTGAGAATAAAGTGAAGTTTGTATTGAACCAAGTTTGGAAAGAATTACGTGGAAAACAGTAGTAGAATAATGTGTATTGTTCGAATGTTCTGAACTACTGAAAACTGCATACTAGGGGAAAGTGCATAGTGAATATACCAAGTGATGAAAGAAATGTGTTGCAGAAAATGTTGGAAAGCCTTTCTGGTAAATGTAAAGTCAAAAAGTGGAGCACATATAAATAAAGCGGTAACTGATGTGCAGTGTAGTAAAAATGTTGTGACATTATAAAGAATACTATGCATATGAATCTAAAATGTCTTTATTTGTGAAATGTCTTGTGTTTAAAGCAAATGAAAGTCAGTAGCTACTACTTTCTGAAGAAAAATGGAATTTGAAAAAAAAACAGAGATTTCAAGGAGAGAGGATAGAGAGTAAAAATTAGTAAGTATAACAAATTCATTGTTGAATGAGGTTGAGTAAGTATGAGTGAGAAGAATAGAAAGAAAGATAGTGAACTGGACAGAGTACTTAGGAAGAACTTTGCAGAAGACCTATATATTGTTTGTCTGAAGAGCATGTCAATAAAGGGAATCTATTTGTCATAGAAGTAATTAGGAAACATTTCTTTATTTTAGAGTGTAAGCATGTTCTACAGTTGCTCAAGCTCCAATTTAATAGAATAGGAGAGCCTAACATGAAGGTAAGGAGAGTGGAGATTAATTTTTGTGACAGAGCATAGGAAGATAGCCTTGCATTTGAGCATTTTAATTGGTCATGAAATTAATTAAGGTCTGATGTTTATGAAAGTCCTATAGGTTTGCTGAATAGATGGAGTAAAGTGCATCTTCATTGTGATTAGCAAATTTTTGTAGTAGAATTAAACTCTTATTTTTAGGTCTCACTTTTCTTGTTTGGGTATACCACTGTAAAAAGTTAGTAATGGTAGGATACATCTCAGATTGTATTAAGATTTTGTATGCTACTTTGAAATGAATGGATTTTGGTGTTTTGTAGTTTCATAGTTTCATAGTATAGTACTAGGCTATCTGCCCTAGGGCATTTATAAGCCTAGCCATAGTGTACGTGACTTTCACCACCCCATTTAATGATACAAAAGTGTACAAAATGAATTTAGTTTACTGTGCCTCTGTCTAGTAATGACACAGAGATGACCCCCGGGGTAAACCTATGATCACCCATCCACTCGTTAAGATTTCTCTTGAAGAGAGTCAGTGAGTGGCTCTGCCTAACATGGACTGGGATCCTGTTCCAGAGTGCAGGAAGCCTCTGGGTTATGAATCTGTCCCTCCAGCATGTCCTATTCATATTTGTGCTGAGGTTTAGATCTTTAGCTCTCGTGGCTCTGATGGATTTGGATTTTTGAGATGGAGCATGTCCATTAATTCCGGATTGGACATGGCCTTGTACGTCAGGCACAGATCACATCTGAGCAGGCGGTATGCTACTGAATAGAGCTGGAGCTTCTTTAGTCTGGCAGCATATGACATATGTTGGAGACCCTTGATCCTCTTGGTGAGGTACTTTTGGGGTCTCTGCAGCTGCTGCAGGTGCCGGGTGAGGTACATTCCAAATGGGGCATTGTACTCCATCATAGGCCTGATAAGGGAGGAATATAGGGGTGCAATGACATCCTTTGATCTGGATGTGAATCCCTTCATGATAAGGTGGGCAAGGTAGAAGGTCTTCCTAACCGCTTTGGCGACGTGGGTGTCAAATGAGAGGTCACAGTCAACTTGGGTCCCCAGGTCTCTGATTACTTTTTCGTTACTTAATGGATTACCACCTATGTGGTAATTTGTGGGTACTTTGTTTTTCCCAAAGGGGACGAATATACATTTTTTGGTATTTAGTTTAAGGCCATGACTCTGGCACCAGTCGTCTGTTTCTGTAAGGCCCTTCTGAAGGATACATGTGTCAGCTGGTGTATCGACTATGGCGCCTAGTTTGCAGTCATCTGCGAACTTCATCAGCCACAACCCCCCTATGTTTGCCTGCACATCTGAGAAATAAATGCCGAACAAGAGGGGTCCCAAGACGGAGCCCTGTGGGACTCCACTTGTGACTGGCTTAGAATCTGACATAGCTCCAGCGATTTTGACTTTGTGGGTTCTGTCCTTTATCCAGTTTGCAACCCATCTTGTGACATATGGGTTTACATTTAAGCTGTTGAGCTTGTCTATGATGCCTGAGTGGGGTATTGTGCCGAAGGCTTTTGCCAGGTCCAGGTAGGCTGCATGAACTGCTTTGCCCTCATCGATGGCTCTAGTGACTGTTTCAAAAAAGTCCACCAGGTTCAAAAGGCAGGATCTGCCTTTTACAAAGCCGAACTGGGTAGGGTCAATTGTCTGTAGGTCCCCGATGTCTTTGTTTATGAGTTCCATAATGATCCTTTCCATAGCTTTGCAGACAAGGCTGGTCAAGCTTATGGGGCGGTAGTTTCCAGGGTCTGTAGAGGTGCCTCCTTTGTGGAGTGGGACCACTGTTGCTGTATGCCAGTGTTCAGGGACATATCCTGTAGTAAGGCTAAGATTAAACAGCATTCTTATGTGCGTGTTTAGCTCCTCTAGGAGTTCACGTAGCACGCAACCTGGGACACCGTCTGGTCCCATAGATGCTGTATTTTTAGCTTTGCTGAGAGCAGCTCTCACCTGGACATCTGAGATGTCACAGAGGCTGCATTCAGTTGGGATAAATATTTCATCTTTTGGGGGTGAGGGAGGGGAGAAATTTGCACTGAACCTGTCTGCCAGTATGTTGGCAATATCTGTGGGTTCAGTGTATTTCTTGCCGTTATGAACTAACTCTGAGCATATCTGAGGGTTTCCGCCCAGGTTTCTAACATAACTGAAGAAGGCCTTGTGGTTATCTTTAGTGTCCTTAGCGATTTTTCTCTCAAAGTTGGCCTTTGATGATTTTATGAGCGAACGTAGTTTTTTGCTAGTGCTGATCTGAGATGCCTTCCCTTTATGGGATTTTGCTCTGTCTTGCAGTAGCTTCCTTCTCTTGTTATAAAGTTTGTTTATGGCTGGGGTCCACCAGATAGGATGCCTGCCTTTGGTGGAAAGGGTCTTGGTTTTATTTGGGATTGCATGATCCATGCGTTCTTGGAGATGTCCGTAGAAAGCATTTGTGAAGGATTCAGCAGTGTGGGATGTGGTTTCCAATGGCCCAGGGGGCTTGAAGGATACCATTTCAGTCCTAAGGAGTGTAAAGTCGGCTTTTGAGAAGTTTCTCACTGTGGTCGTTTGTGCTGGAGGTGGAGGTGGGATATGAATATCTAGGGTTATTAGTTTGTGGTCTGATCTCACTAGTGAGGGGTATACTTCTGGTGTTGAGCATTTTGTCCCCATGTTTGTGATGATCAGGTCAAGTATATTATTTCCCCTTGTGGGGGAGGTGACTAGTTGTTCCATCACATTTGAGTTGATGAATTCCAGGAGCCTTTGGGCTAGGGTGTTAGGGCTTGAATAATGCACCCAGTCTATGTTTGGGTAGTTGAAGTCTCCCAATATGATGGTATTTGGTGAGACATTCATATCCTCCAGTGTCTTCAGGAAGGCTGAATGGAGTTCCTGAGATTGAGAGGGTGGTCTGTAGCATGCTACAAGTTGTATAGCAGTTTTGCCTATGGTTAGTTGCACATGGATCGTCTCCGATGCTTTGTGCATTGCCACTAACCGGGAGGTGTGGGTGTCTTTAATGAATATGGACACTCCCCCTCCTTTTGTGGTTCGGCCCAAGTTTTGGGGCCGAAATGCATGATACGAGGTATAACCTGGTAGGGCTGGGGTGCTCTTAGGAGCCTTGAACCGGGTTTCAGTTACTGCACAGATGTCGATGCTCTCCATACTGAGGAGTGCTTCGAGAGCCTGCATCTTGAGATTTAGACTTATGGCATTGAGCAGCATTACCCTTGTTTTTTTTCCTTTTTTGTTTTCTAAGGTGGTGGGTTTGTCTTTTGCCTTTTCTAGCCAGTGCAATTTGTTTAGTCCTATATAGTGGTGTACTGTATTGGGAAACTTTAGTAGCAAATTTGTCAGTTTTTTATTTTATTTATCCTTTATTGACTGGGTTAGTAGCCTGTTTTCAGGAGGGATTCGAGGTGGTATATATACTAATAGGTGAAATTTGGCCAGGGCATAGGGAAACTTTCCACTACTCTTTGGAGGTGCTATATGGTGCCGGAGGGCTTCTACATCAGCAAGGAAGAAGCATAAGGGAAAGCAACACCATGGAGGAGGGGAGAAAAACTATGGAGAGTTTGGAAGTAGATAGTGAGAATTTGTTGAAAAATGTATTCGCTGTGAAGCTATAGAATATAAACAAAGGTTCTTGTGTGAGAATTACAAATGAACAAAATGTTTAGCTGCCTGCATGGAGAAGGAAGTAGTCTGTTGAAGTGCTGCAGGTAACAAAACTGGCATCAGGAGGACTTGCAAATGATATTCTGTGAAAAATTAATCAAGCAGGGTGATGCAATTGACATTTCTATTGTTTCATGGGCTGAGATGGCAGATCCATCCTCAGTACTTCCAGAAATGTTGTGTGAAAAGAACCAGGTGATGTGGCAGAAGAAAATGCAGCATTTAGAAGTTATTTATTTATTTATTTATTTTATTTTATTTTATTTTATTTTACATTTGTTGACCGGGCTAGTCTAGCTGGATACATGTCCATTTTCAGTAGAGGCCCGGGGAGAAACGCTTAAAAAAACAACAACAAAAAGAATAGAAAATCCATACATACATTTAAAAAAGTAATAGCAGTTAAAACTTACCAAGAACTAAAAAAGCAGTTGTTACAGAATTTTTTTTTTTTTTTTTTTTTTTTTTTTGCAGCAATGATAGAAAGTAAAAGAGGAAGGTAGTAGCAAACCAAGGTGTCTGTTTTTTGTAGCAGCTGATAAAGCAGTAAATAAAATATATGCAGCAGTGACAGCAGGCAAAAAAGGAGAGCAACAACAAACTGTTAGTACAACTGGTTTAAAAAAGATCAACCGTGAGACTAAGAAGAAGAACATGACGCTGTAATACAGATGATGTTTATGGGGGAATTTGCTAACTGTTTTGGGTTTTAAAGCAAGAAATTTGATCTTTTATACATATTGGGACAGAGACTTTTTGTGACTGGTCGTCATAGTTTTAAATGTTATTTCTGAAACTGTGTAACAAAGAGAAGGACATTTATCCAGGGAGCAGTTATTTGTTTTCTTGAGGTAAGTTAATGTTAAATGTTAGTTTAGAGCTGATGAACTGGAATAAAATTATATTAAAAAGTGCATGCAGGGTATGTGATGTGTAAAAGTGTTGATAATATTGTGTAAGTTAGAGATGAGAAACTTATGGAATGGAGGGTGGAGGCTAGAAGCTGTTTGATATGTGTAAACAATGTGGTGAAACATTTGTTAAGTGTTACTTTTTTTGCTGGTCATAGAGAGACATTAAGATTTTCTGGACAGACTAAATCATCTTTCTTTTGTGGGACTTTCCTCTAATTAATGATTGTGACAAGGTACATTGTAACCAGTGTGGAGAGAAAGGGCATACAGCAAGAAGGTGTGTGCCTCAATGCACATTGTGAAAAAAAAGGGGGAACACTTTTGGATGGACTTGTCAAGAGCAAACAGTAAATAATGAAAAAAAAAGGAAGAAATGTACATGAGGAAGGGCAAGAGACTGGAAGAAGGGTGAAGTATGTGAAGAAGAAACTGTACAATAAGAAAAAAATATGGATGGGAAAAATAGAAAGGGAGTGCTTGCAGGAAGAGAGGTCAGGAGAAGGGACTGATATTAACACTTTTTGAAAAGTTCTAAAAAGTGAAAAATCTGATTCTGAGGATCAAGGATTATTTGTATATGAACCCAAGAAAAAGTATTAAATTTAGGGGAGAGTAAAATAAAACAATGATAAATTAAAAATATCCTTTTTTATGTTTAGGAGAAATAAACAACAATTTAGAGTACTTTTAATAAACGTGAATAACACTATTAACGCTGTTAGAAGGATAGGGATACTGGAATGGTGTACTAAATGTGATATGGGTGTTATTCTGTTAGAGGATGCAAGATTCCTGATGCGAAGAAAGACTGAAAACAGAAAAATTGTGGGGTGGAATACTGTACGGAATTTGGGAAGTGAACATTGTTCTGGAGTGGCTGTTTTGTGTAACAAAAAAAAACAATGAAAATAGTGGAGTAATGTGGGTAAGGATGGGAAGGTTAACTGTTGTGGATGTGAAGTGGAGAGAACAATTTTATAGAATTATAGCATTATGTGCATATATAGCTAGCAAGGAAAGTGGGAGTCCTTTTCATCAAATATTAGACTGTGGTTGTTTCCACGAAAATTATAATTGCAGGGGACTTAACTGTAATTTAGAGGGAAATAATAATTGCAGGGGACTTAACTGTAATTTAGAGGGAAAAAGAAAAGGAAAGGTGTAAAAATGCAGGAACTGATACAAATGTGGCAAATTAGCTGTGTGAAACAAACAAACAAAAAAAAGTAGACTTATAGAAGGTAGGGGGCACTTGGATCTGAAATTGATTGTTATGTATTATCAGTAGGCTTGGGGTTAGCGGATGGTGATTGTGACAGGTTTTGTAGCTCAAATAGCAATGTGGATGGAGGTGGTAGAAGAAAGGGAATACGTTAAAACAGGAAAATGAATAAAAAGAATAAATGAAAAATTTTACGCTGAAATTATACAGTGGGAAGTATTGCAGTTATGGAAGGATCATATAGCCATGAAAGACTTCAATAAAAACTGGTGTGAATGGTGGACTGAATTTAAAAAAAACTGTTTTGTTTTTTTCCCCATGACACGATGATGTAAGAAATGAAGAGAAAGTGAAGTATGGGAGAATGTGTACAGAAGTGTAATAGAGCAGTGGTCCCCAACCACCGGGCTGCACAGAAAGAATAAAAAACTTTTTATGTTGGGTACCCGACTGTTCAGAAAAGTGAGTGTGTTTGTTTCTGTCAGCATGTGAGAGTGAATGTGTGCAGGAAACCAGAATGTATGTGTGTGTGAAAGCAGAAGAGACTGTGTACGTGTGTATGAGAGTGAACAGTGAGAGATCAATCGAGCCATAATTTACCCTATCTAAGCAGCACTTTTACTGTTTAGCGAGTGTAAAATAAAATTAAATGAAACTGAAAAAAGTGTGTGTGTGTGTGTGTGTGTGTGTGTGTGTGTGTGTGTGTGTGTGTGAATGAGACAGAGTGAAGAGTGAGAGCAATCCCTGGCATCAGCAGCATCAGTTAAGATGTTTGAGTACCTCTCCATTGTACCTCTCTGCACGAGAACTCTTGGGTCTATGTTAGACAAACGCTTAAATGTTCGAATCTCTAAAGGTCGACCTTTGGAGATCGAACATTTAAATGTTCGAATATTTTTAAAAATAAAAAAAAAAAACACAATAAATAAAAAAAACGAAAGAGTGCGATCTCGGAGTTGGTATATTTAGGTAGCGGGCAGTGTGGGGGGTGCAGGGGGGCTTGCCCCCTGCTAAAACCCTTTCATTTTACTTTTTTTATTTTGTTTTATTAGATATTCAAACACTTAAGTGATCGATATCTAACGGTCGACCTTTAGAGATTCGAACATTTAAGCATTCATCTATCTAACATAGACCCGAACACTTGACAGAGCCACAAATAACTAGGGTCAAGCGACTAAAAATAAAGACATATTTTAAATATTGCTCATATAAACTTAGAAAGTTTCTAGAAAAACAGGGTTTTCATTAGCGTGTGCTATCTGAACTATATGAAGTCTGAAACTCAAATGCCTTTCATTATTTGCTTACTTCAGTCCCCAGTCATTTACCTGAAAACTACACATTTTATCATTTTATGAGGATGGGGCCAAACATATGAATGAAAAATCTAGACATTCTGCAAAAATCTTGAAATGTATGCTCTTTTAACTCTTAGCTGAAGATATCTAGATAAACCTAAAATAAACAGGTGACAAAGGCTCAAATTAGGACATATTTTACTTGATTATTAGGATTTGTGTTGGCATACATTTTCTGAAGCAGAGGTTTGCGTGAGAGTGATTGAGAGCGACAGTAAAGAGATTTGCATAACTCTGGACCTTTCGACTGATGAAATCTGGATAATCCCTCCAATAAAGAGGGAACAAAGGCTCAAAAATAATTACTGCTCTTATAAAATTACAAACTTGCTTAAGTAAAAGGATTTGTGTTGGTATGAGTTTTCTGAAGAAAATAGTCTGAAACTCAAATGTATGTCATTATTTAGTAACTTCAGTCTCCATTGACTGGCAACAAACTAAATGTTTTAGGAGTAAGGGACCAAAATGTAAAGTAAATGCCTGCATATTTTTGTAAGTGTTACATTTTCGATGTAAAATACTTCCTCCAACACCATTAACATATACTACAGCAAGTCTGAAACTTTAGGAGGGGGAACTGTTTTATATCAAAAATATATATAAAAAATAATATAGCACTTAAAAAAATAAGTAAGTACAACATAATTTTACAGAGAGTCCATTCTTCAGTCTAAGTGCAATAATGCCCTCCAGAGTGTGTGTTAATCCCTGGGCTTCAATAAAGTTTACACGGAGTGTAAGAATAGTGCAGCCGCTCCTGCATGGAATATAGCCGCCGAGCGATCCAGTAAACAAGCCTGGGGACGTGCACGAGCTTGGCTGCACTATTCATGTATGGACACCACTGAATAATGCTAATTACCTCATTTGCTGGTGAAAGCAATGCAAATGAGGTGAATTAGCTTTTCAGTAAGCAGGCAGGCATCCGTGCAGGAATATTGTTATCTGCAGAAATGTATTTGGGCAAAAATCAAAACTGAGGCATGACAGCTCAAATAAAAGCACATATCTGTAGGCATGCCAGTGGCCAAATATATGGCCATTGGCATGGAATTATGTTGAAATTTCATAAAAATAAAAGTTAATTTTTTTGGCCGATCACGGCCATTTAAGCATAAGGCAGCGGCACGCAAACAGGATTGTGCCGAAAATAAATAATTAAAAAAAAAAAAAAAGGAAAACACAATTTTAAGGAAAATCTGCATTTTGCCATTATAGTCTATGGCTTGCAGAAGCAAAACAATACCAGGGAACACTGGCTGCTAAGGGGAAAGGCTCTGGTGTAGTGCAGTAACTAGGGATTAATGGATTGGGGTATGCTAATGAATTATATTTACTGAATCACATTTAAGAATCTAAGTGCAAACTGCACTTAACTGTGTAGGTGCTGTAAGGCAGCAGGAGGTGCAGCAGACATGAAAAGGGTGTTTGTTGTGTGTGGTGTAAGCGCATTGGAGCTCCATGGCTGCCAGATAAGCCTAGCTAAGCAAGGGGGTGTATCTGAGGCTGTATTGACTTATTCCATGAAATGAAGAGCGTGTTCTCATCCAGGGAGGGCCATTTCTCAGTGTTTACATTAGCTAAATGGGTTTGTGTGGCACGCACCGGGTCTAAAAATAAAAAAATAAAAAACATGGAAATAGGAGGACTGCTTACATTTGGGCACCAGGTTTGCACAGCGCACCTTGGGGCTTAAACAGGGCAGAAATGGGAAGGGGAAAAAAAAAAAAGGAGAATAGCAGAATAAAAGCAATCCAGTACAAATAACATAGCTAGCAGGTCGAATGCATCATAGTCAGCCAATCATACAGGCAGCATCTGCAGCACAACAGTATAAACTATGCAAACACCTTACATTCTGTTTTTTTCCCACAAACTCTGCACCATTGGTGTACACATGCGGGGGAATTTTAACTGAAAACATGTTAGAGGCTGCCATTGCTTTGATCCATCAATGTGTGGTAGAGGCTGAGGGACGGGGAGGAGGATAATGCTGACAACCGCTATATACCCAGGAGGAGGAGAATAGTGTTCAGACCCTGGGTAACTTACCAGGGGCTACATGATCTGGAGATGATAGAGCACTACAGGGTGGAGAAAGACATACTGCAGCAAATCATTGAGCTGTGCCGGCCTCAACTCAGACCCAGAGCCAACAGAGGGGAACCCATCCCAGTGGATACCAAGGTATGTGTAGTCTTAAGAATACTAGCTACAGGTACTTTCCAAAGACCTACTGGGATCATCATGGGGGTCTCACAGGCATCCGCATACAGGGTACTCCACCAGTTCCTGGATGCCATCCCACCACATGGCATACCTCCCCAACACCTGTGAGGAGAGCACCAGCAATATGCATCTCTTCCACCATGTAGCAGAATATCCCGACATATTGGGTGCTATAGACTGCACGCACACCCACATCAAAGTACCACCTGGTGAACAGGGTGGGGTCTACAAAAACCACATGGGCTTCCTCTCCATCAACTGCCATGTCATGCGCAATGCCCCGGGGAATATCAATGTGTGTGCTGGCAGCCCTGGAAGTTTTCACGACTCCCACATCTGGCATTTGTCACAGCTGTACCAGTCATTTGCCAGTAGGGACATCCCATATGGCCATCTGGTGGGGGGAATGCTGGTCGTGCACTGGAGCCATGGATGATGACACCCATCATAAATGCACACACATCCACACAAGAAAACCTATAATGAGGCACACACAAACCGGGATGCTCAAGTCAAGGTTCCGCTGCCTTGATATATCTGGTGGAGCCTTACAGTACTCTCCAGCCGCATGTGCACACATGTTCATAATATGTACTATGCTACACAAAAGGATCCTGCAGAAACAGCTGCAGCAGGAACAGAACGGGGAAGGGCCACACAGCCCCCCACCGTTGCCAAGGTCCCCACAGGCACAGAGAGACTCCGAAGAGGAAGCCCCTGAGCCTGCTGCTGTAGGCAGATGTAGGCATGCCCAGTATACCCAGGCCTTGGCAAAGAGGCAATGCATAGCACACAGACACTGACACTGTAGGGACCCAGGGACTGACACCTCTCTCTGGATGAGATTCACATCACATATTGTCTGTAACTTACCATGTATAGACAGGGTACTGTGTGCATCCAACATAGGCAGCCCTCAAGCACCATCCCCACAACTGCCACAGCACAAGGTAAGTCAATCTTTTTAACAATAATTGAATGGATTACCATGATTTGGTAGCATATCTATGGAAATGCTGCATGCATGCAAAGGAATGGGGTGGCCTACTGGGAGGGCAGCAGACAACTGACAGCTATGTGGGACACCAGGAAATGTCTACACAATGCTGGCTTCTCCACGCTATGCAGGATCATTTAAGGTGCAAATCACACTGCAGTATATGTGGGGGGCCAACTAAGGGGCAGTCATAGGTCACATGCATGGATGTCACTATGGGGATCCCATACTCACTACCAAACTCACACTGCAAATCAGCCATAGAAAACCTTAATGGAATGTCTGGCAAAGGCACACAAAGGGCAACAATGATGGAATACCCCCCTGCAGACTTACACACACAGTGATATCACAGCAGGTCTTGCAGTTGCAGTAAGACTCTCTGAAGGGTAAGAAGTCTGAAAAGTAATTGTATGGCATTACACTCTAACCTATGGTCTCTAGTGGTACGCCTGTATTCTCCAAGACAGGACACAGTACTATGCTAAATGGAACCAAAATGTAAAGCCAAATATCAGCACAGTCCATGCAAATTTGTATTGTTGACAGGTGTACTCCCCCCACACACCCATATTCACATAGAAATGCAATAACATGTAAGTTTGTAGGGTAATAGCAGCAGAGCACACATTGCCAGAGCTGTCCCAATCAACATTGATAACTTGTTGCCTGTCCACAATATGCAGGGGTCAATAAGCTATGCATATGTG
Source organism: Protopterus annectens (assembly GCF_019279795.1). NCBI lineage: Eukaryota > Metazoa > Chordata > Ceratodontiformes > Protopteridae > Protopterus > Protopterus annectens. The sequence continues at coordinate 1,478,156,317 of NC_056729.1, forward strand.
GGGGAAATACTAGTCAGGATGTAGCCAGCAACTTCTCATGGCTGTTGTGTCCTACTGGCCTGGGTACAGTACTGTGGTAGCCAAGGCCATGCTCCACGAAATGTAGTGCCAACTACTTTGCGTGTCAGCTAAACATACAGTGGGAGTTATACAGACTCTTCAGATGTCAATATCCATTACTGCTGGAAAGCTGGACAGGTCTTGCACAGGGAGCCACACATATGAACAGTACACAGGTCGAAGTAACCTACATAGTGCCTACCATACCTTAAAACTGTACAGACCTTTTGCAGAATGTACACACATTTGCATCATATCTGTGGTGTCTTTATTCTGAAATAGTGGTTGTCTGGCAAATCATTGGCAAACCACGAAAGTCTAAAGTCAGAAAATATTGATGTATTGTAGTGTCTCAGACTTCATACCTTATAGAAAAATGCATGCTAATGCAAAATCTGTTATTGTTTCACCCTTCCAGGTTTGTAAGGCCAATAGTTCCAATGGTCTGTATATTTAGGCCTTTGTCACTCAATTACACATGGCTTTGTCTAGATGCCTGGCTCACATATGTAGAGAGGTAAGGTGCCTAGTAGCACAACTGTGTCTTCTGTCACTTACCATTGTCAACCCAGGGGGTCCATTGCCTGGCAGCCTGTGAACATAGAAGTGACAAAACGCACTGCCTCGCTACAGATTGCCTGCAGCAGTCTCACATGGTCTACAGGTCTCTGGCAAAGGCCCATGCCTCACCCATAGCCCCTTTGTAGGGAATGTCATGGGGTCCATACTACCAACAGAACACAGTCAACAAAATGCAAATGCAAGGCCATGCCACTAAATGCTAGTAGCGTACCTCTCAACCTCCTAGAGGAAGAAATCTGGACAAAGCCACACATAATGGTGGGATAAAGGCCCAACTATAGGGACACATTTGAAATATTGCTCTCATAATGTTAGAGTTCCTAGAGTAACAGAGGGGGTCTGTAGTAGCATGGATGTCATGAAGGGTATAAAATCTGAAACTCTAATGTTCTGTCAGTATTCCCTGACTGCAACCCTGAGTGATTTGCAACAAATGTGCTATAAAACCACAATGTTAAGGAAAACCAACCAGATATATGAGGCATGCATCTGGATAATCTGTGAGAATCTGTGCATTTGACAGGTATGGCCACACCAGGATATGGTCTGTCAGGTAAGAAGAATACTGCACAAGAGGAGATCCCCAGCCAGCATATCACCAAGGTGCTGGACCTTTTACAAAGCTTCATCAGTCATTTGGCTGTAGCCACACCTTCCGACTGGCCGGATTGTGCAATAATGTGTAGCCTTTACCTCATAATATAGGTCTGCACATCATCCATCTGGTATTTCTGTGGTACGTAACTGCGATGATCCACTTACATCTGTCAGTAGGTAATGACACAATACAGTACAGTGTCAAAAATTACATATGTCAGAAAATGTCTGCTAAAACTAACCCTGTCACTCAAGAAACTCGTACGTCTGGCCCATTGTTTTTCTATAATGGCAGCTTATCTCCAGATATCTTGCACAAAGGTTGCAAGGTATGGCTGTAGCACACAACACCCCAGACTGGAGTATCCCTGGAATGGATTCCCACACTTACTATAGAAGGTCATACGGAGCATGCTCCTACACTTAGAGAAGTGAAACTCATGTCTGAAACCACATCGGACTATATTTCTCTGTATTGTGCAAATGTCTTTGCATACACACAGTTATGTAAACCTAACACACACTCATCAGACAGGATCACCCACAGCCAGCTGTAAGTGGCACATATGTGGTATATCTGCATGAGTTGTATATGATACACACACATATGTATATATGTGTGTGTGTGTATGTGTGTGTGTGTGTGTGTGTGTGTGTGTGTATATATATATATATATATAGATAGATAACATATTACAATATGTAAATCATATATATATATATATATATATATATATATATATATATATACACACACACACACACACACACACACACACAGACATGGGGAAGAGAGGGACAGACAGTGATAGAGTGGGACACACAGGGAGACACAGACAGTGAGTCATACACAGGGATACCCTGAATTGTATAGAGTAATGTCCTACTGCAGACAGATGCATACCATTTGTAAACACTGGCATGTGCCAGTATGAAGATGAGATTTATTGTCTGATGGTACTGAGGTGGGGGTTGGAATATCACATCACCTACCTTTGTGTGTGTGTGTGTGTGTGTGGTTGTGTGTGTTTGTAGGAATAAGTGTTTTAGTCCATTCCCACCCAGTACACCTGCCATTGCCGTACTTCACAAGATTTGCTGATGTCATTCACTGTAGAAGTACTGTTGGACTAGCCTGTGCCCTATAAGCTCTTTGGTGTGTGCGATAACTGCATAACACTATAGTACAAATAACTATTTAGGTAGGTATTCTAATGTCAGTCATGGCAAATGTAAAGTGTGTATGTTTGTGTGTCTGTAGGTCAAAGGTTTTGAGTCCATTCACACAGAATACACTTGCCATTGCCCTACTTTAGCAGTCTTGCTGATGTCAGTCACCTTAGAAGTATCTTTGGGCAGCCCTCAGCCCTATAAGTTCTGTGGCGCATGTGATAATTGCGTAACACTATAGTACAAACAACTAGTTAGGCAGGGGTTCTAATCTCAGTTCTTGTAAATGTGTGTGTGTGTCTGTATGTATGTATAGTTTAAAGTACTTTGTGGCCTCTCTTACTCATTACATCACCCATTGCCATACGTTACAAGGGCCGGTGATGTTCCTCACCTTAGAAGTACCTTGGGACAGCCTTCACTGTATAAGCTCTGTGGCGTGTGCGATAAATGCATAACACTGTAGTCGCAGTAACTAGATAGGTAGGGGTTCTAATCTTAGTCCTGGCAAGGTTGAGTGCTTGTGTATGGGTGTTTGTGTTTGTGTGAGAACCATATCCATTGAGGGATGGGTTTTGCAATTTTTTGCTGTTGCCCACACCATACACGTCCTAATTTCTACTTTATAAGGCCCACTGTTGTCATCCACTGTAGAAGTAGCTGTAGGCACTCTGCAGCCCTATAAGCTCTGTGCCACGTGCAATAATCATTTAACAGTATGGAATGAATAACAAGATAAGTGGCCCTTCTAATCATTGGATACCATTCCCCACTCAGGAATCCTAGACAAACATACTCAGCTAGGTATCAACCCCTATATCATTAGGTGGTTTGCAAACTGGCTCACAGATAGAACCCACACTGTGAAAGCAGATTCCATGTCAGACTGCTGACCAGTCACAAGTGGAGTCCCACAGGTTTGGTCTTTGGTCCCCTCACATTTGGTATCTACACCTTTGAAGTCCAGCCGAACATGAAGTGACTCTGGCTGACAATGTTTGCAGATGACTGCAAGGTGGGTGTTATTATTACCTCCCCACGTGATGTTGACATCCTGCGCAAAGGCCTCACTGAGACCTGTGACTGATGTCAGAACCCTGGACTTTAGCTCAGTGCCAGAAAATGTGTCGCCATCCCCTTTGGGAACAACATGCTTCCCATGAATTACTACATTGATGGTAGTCCACTGAACACTGATGTTGTTATAAGAGAACTGGGAGCACAGGTTGACAGTGAGCTCTCTGTGCCATTGTGTTCAGAAAATCCTTCTATGTGTTACATCTTTTGACTAAGGGTGTTGCATCCAGGAAGTAAGAGGTCATTCTCTCCCTGTATTCTTCCCTTCTCTCCCTGTATTCTTCCCTCAGGCCAATCAAGGAGTACAATGGCCCATTTGGCATACACCCTACTGGACACATGCAATAACTGCAGTGGCTGCAAAAGTACCTCAGAAAAGAGGATCCTAGGTTTTAAACACTTGCCCTATATGGACAGTCTTCAGTAACTCCAGCTATTCTCTGTCTCACATTGGCTACTTAGAGGCAGTCTCTGCCTGACTTACACAGCCATGTCTGACCCAGCTGCTTCAGGAATGCTACATCTGAAGAAACCAATCCGTCCACACCACATGCCCCAGAGACTTCAACCCCATATCCACAATCAACAGAACATGCTGAAGGACATGTTCACAACCCAGAGACTGCCCACGCTATGGATTAGACTTCACATACATGTCAAGCAGAGCACCTCACTGACCCCCCTTCAAGAGAAATCTGGATGAGTGGATGGGGAATAGAAATCCCATCCTGGGAATCACTCCAGTGGCTATGCTCGTTAGACACACTGGGACTATCATCAGGTGGCATGATGCCACGGTATTCCCTTGGGATAGGCTTGTAAAGGCTTCAGTACACACCTATGAAGCTATGAACCTGTGGATCTCAGTACAGGCAAATATGTGTGTGTGCATTAGTGTGCATAAAAGTGTTTGAGTTTGTAAACGTGGGTGAAAGTAGTTTGTTCTTCTCACCAAGTACACCTACCACTACCATACCTTACAAGGGCTGGTGATTGTTATTCACTATATAGGTACCTTCGGACACTGTTCACCCTATAAGCTCCGTGGTGCATGTGGTAACAATACTACATAGGTAGGAGTTGTAATCTGAGTTCTGGCACATGTGTGTAAGAGTTTGTAAGTGTGTATATTTGTAGGATACAGCATTTTGAGGTCTCACTCTCCCTGTACATTGCCCATTGCCATACTTTACAAGGGCTGGTGGTGTTCACCTTAGAAGAACTGTGGGACACTCCTCACAATATAAGCTCCTTGGCATGTGTGATAACTGCCTAACACTGTATTAGCAAGAACTAGATAGGTAGGAGTTCAAATCTCAGTTCTGGCAAGTGTGTGTGTGTGTGTGTGTGTGTGTGTGTGTGTGTGTGAGAACCATATTTTGTGTATGTGTCTGAGTGAGAACTGTATCCGTTGTGGGGGTGGGTTTTACATTTTTTTGGCCATGGCCCTCCCAGTACACGTCCCAAGGTCCACTTTACAAGGCCTGCTGTTTTCGTCAACCATAGAGGTATCTGTTGACACTCTTCAGCCCAATAAGCCCCATGCCACATGCAGGAACTATGTAACAGTATGGACTGACTAACAAGATAGGCAGGGCTGCTAATCTCATTCCTGGCAAATGTGTGTATGAGTGTATTTGTGTGTGTGTGTATAACTGTAGGTTCAAGTAATTTGCGTCCATTTTCACCCAGTAAATCATCCATTGCCATACTTTACAAGGCCTGGTGATGTTGTTCACCTTGGGACTCTCCTCACCCTGTAAGCTTTGTGGTGCATGTGATAAATGCATAACACTGTATTAGCAGTAACTAGATAGGGAGGGGTTCTAATCTCAGTCCTGGCAAGTGTGTGTGTGTGTGTGTGTGTGTGTGTGTGTGTGTGTGTGTGTGTGTGTGTGTGTGTGTGTGTGTGTGTGTGTGTGTAAGTGTGTGTATTTGAGTGAGAGCTATATCCATTGGGTGGCCATGGTTAACAACTTTAGGCCATGGTACTCCCAGTACATATCCCAAGGTCCACTTTACAAAGGCTGCTGTTCACATCCACCAGAGGTATTTGTGGATACTCTTTACCCTATAAGCCGCATGCAACATTTTTGTAATAGTATGGAATGAATAACGTGATAGACAGGGCTGCTAATGTCAGTATTGGCAATTGTATGTGCATTGGTGTGTATAGCAGTGTTTGTGAGTGTGTAAACTCATAGGTGACAGTCTGAGTCCTCCACACCCAGCACACACCCCATTGTCCTATGTCACAAGGGCACATGTTAGTGACTTTACAGGTACGTTGGAACAGTCATCACACTATTAGTTCTGTGCCACCTGCGATAACCGCATAACACTGTAGTGCCACTAACTAGATGGGTAGGGGTTCCAAACACAACACTGGCAACTGTGATTGTGTATGTGACTGTGTGTGTGGGGGGACAGTATTCTCTATGTTTAGTCAACACATTATCTTCTGTGGGTATGGGTTTTACATATCTGAGGTGTGTTCCACCCACTACACTTACCATTATCCACTTCACAAGGCCTACTGATACCAACCACCATGGACTTACCTGTATACACTCCTCAGTCTTATAAGCTCTGTAGCACATGCAGTAACTGTTACACAGGTCTGGTAAATGTGTACATATGCAGCTGTTCCTCTGCTGTGACATGATCGATGTGTTACCAGTCTGCCATACTCCTTGTTGACAATTTCTGCAGGGTCACCTCCTGCTGACGCACAGACACCTACAACACAGAATACAGCATGTGAGACTACATTCAGTCAGTATGACTAACACCAATAATACATCATGGCTGAAAAGGTACACACACTTTGAAGTGTACCCATTACAATTGCAAGCTGACAGCACCTTACACAGCATTACATAACTCAACTGTACTTAATTCACTCTGTGCATCTGAACCATATTAACATGTCCCTGCATCAGTGGTACGGATGACAGGGATGTGGCACAGGTATCATCATATGCACAGGGTGTTGTGTGGGTTTGCCAGAGACCTAGGCTGGGCCATATGGTTGACATCCTATTTGTGTTTGAAGGGGTGTTCTATAAATGGGCTGTGCAGAGGTTGTGTGTGTATGTGTCTGGAGGTGACCTGGCTGTGATGGCGATGTGTGTGTATGTATGCACACAGTCATGTCATGTGGCTGCCCTAAACAGGGGTATGTTGGATAGCTGTGGACCGTATATGGCAGGGTGTACAGTTCACAGTCTCCGGCGACAGACATGGGAACTGGTCCAGCCAAGGGTCTCACTTGCACTACCAGGCCCAAGGCCAGATGCAGTACTGCTTCCCAATGGTGACTGCTTTCTGCTGGATCCATGTCCCTGACGGGACTAGCCAGGACCATGTGCCCATGGCCTGCTCCATTGTGGTGTGGATACCCCCCCCTTCAGTAGTACTGATGGTACTGCCACAATGGGAGTTTAAAGGTGCACAGCCCCATAGACTCTCGGCTGATGTTGGTGCTGACCTACATCCATGTGGCCGACGCCCATCGCTCAACACATGCTCTAACACAGACATGCTACAGTCGAGGATTGCCAAGGTCTCACCCCACCCTCTATTCATGACCTTGGTATTTTGACATGTGGCCTCAACAAGGTCATGTATGTTGCCACGTAAGCCAGGAAGAGTTGTATCCAAGACTCTTGAGTATTTGGTGTTGGGTTCACTAAGTGCCTGTGTATCCATGACAGCCTGAAATATGCGTCTAGTGACAACTGCTGTAGCAGTCATGACAGCAGCTTGACGGGCAGCAGTCCTCCTTTGACCACCCTTGTTCATCTGCCTGTGTGGGACCTTGCCTGCTCTCTGGCTATGGCTAGTGGCTACACTCACAGTTGCCATAGTCCCCACAGTAGCCTGTTCCATGCCACCACCTGCCAACTGTCCCATTATCTGTGGCTGCTGGGGATGGGTTATATGTGGGCATTGTGACTGTGTGTGGGGACATTGTGGATGACTGTGGGATGCCAACCGATGGCAAAGATTCAGCCCCTGACAACCCCACTTCTGCCCCACTATGACTACCATCATTGTCAGATTCTGCAGAGCAACTGACATCAGATTCTGAGTGGAAGGGACCACGACCACCATGTCCACCTTTGAGGGGAAGAAAACATATGCAAATTAATACCTACACTATAAGGTTTGCTGGTACACACACACATGCACACGCACACAAGCGGACACACACAGACACATACAGGTGAGGTGGCACAAAGGCATTACACAGACCTCACAATAGCAATTGGTGACATTCATGACACTCAGACCACAACATACACACTCTGGACAGGCCCTCAACATCATGCAGTGCAGCCCCTTCCTCTTAACGTTACTACTAATATACACCTCTGGGATACGTGAGTAGTGTTGGTAGGTGATGGGCCTTCACCTAGCACACACTGCAGCCATGTACACATTATTGCTGTTCACCTGTATAGCACAGTGCCAACTCCTGCAAAACATACCTCTTAACTGTACAGAGTTTCTCTGAATGTCTAGATGTGTGGCTCATATATTTGCTCTGTCCCTCATAAATCCTGTGTTTGTCTGACACTTTACTGGGATGATCTGAGGACTGGCATCACTAATTAATGACGTGGCTTGAGTTTCACACTTCAACACCTGCAGTACATGTATGTTAAAACAAAACTGGTTACACTGACAACCTTCTACGCTTACAGTGGATATAATAAGTGTACACACCCCTGTTACATGCCAGTTTTTTCTGATATATAACATGAGACCACAGAAATCATGTCATAACATTTCCCACCTTTAATGTGACTTATAACCTGTGCAATCCAATTGAAGAACAAATACATCGGTTAGGGGTAACATCTAGAGGGTGAAATATGTACAATAGGCCGGTTGTATGCATGTGCACACCCTTAAAGTAATACTTTGTTAAAGCACCTTTTGATTTAATAACAGCAGTCTGTCCTATTGGGAAGGTGTCTATCAGCATGCCACATCTTAACTTAGCAGTATTTGCACGCTCTCCCTTGCAGAAGCCCTCCAACTCTGTCAGATTGCGAAGCCATCTCTTGTGCACAGCACTCTTCAGGGCACCCCACGGATTTTCTGTTGGATTCAAAATATTGATTGTCTTCTGTTGAAGCCATTTATTTTTGATGTGAATGTTTGGTTTGGGTCATTGTTGTGTGGAAAGGTGTAATTCCTTTTCATCTACAGCTTTCTAGCAGACACATGAAGATTTTGGGCCAAAAGGGACTGATATTTGGAACTGTTCATAATCTCCTCCACCTTGGCTAAAGGTCCACTTCCAGCTTATGAAGACCAACCCCAAAGCAGGGCACTGCTGTCACCATGCTTCACCATGGAGATGGTGTTCTTTTGGTGATGCACAGTGTTGCTGTTGTGCCAAACAACCCTTTTGGAATTGTGGCCAAAAAGTGCAAACTTGGTCTCATTATGCCTTAACACATTTTCCCACATGCTTTTGGGAGACCTGATGTATTGTTCATGAGAATTTTGCCAGACCTCGATGTTGTTCTGTGTGAGAAAAGGCTTCCATCTTCCAACCCTACCCCATAGGCCAGACATGTGGAGAATACAGGAGATTATTGTCATATGTAGTACACAACCAGTACAGATTCCTGCAACTCCTTTAGTGTTGCTGTACATCTCCTGGCAGCTTCCCAGACCAGTTCAGGTCTTGTGTCTTCAACACATTTGGAGGGATGTTCTCTTCTTTGCAATGTCACTGTTGCCCCATATTTTAAACACCTTTTGATGACTGTCTGCACTGTGTTCCATGGCATATGCAATTCTGTGGAAATGTTTTTGTACCCTTCTCTGGGCTGATGCCTCTCAAAAATGAGATCCCTTTGCTGCTTCTTAAACTCTATGCGAACCATGGCTGTTGCTGTAGCAAGCAACTGAGTAAATGCCAGGAAAATCCTGGTAGGACAGCTGACCGCTATTTGCTGTTAATCAAAGAGTCTCTGTAATTGATGGCAGGTGTGTACCCAATAAGGCGTAATGCTATAATTATATTGAAAGCTGCTTCAACCCAGTATTAACCTCAGCCTGTGCACACTTATGCATCTAGCTTCTTATACATTTTTAATTTGTCATAATTGTTCCCCTAACAGATTTCTTTGATTTACAGTATAATTGTACAGGTTATAGGTCACATGAAAGGTCGGAAGAATTCAGAAATGTGTTATTGTGCTCTCATGTTTGTATATCACAATTACGTGGCATTTTAACAGGTGTGTATGCACCATTTATATACACTGTATAACACTAATTTATAAAATGATGTCCCTAGTTTTGGTATTTTGCCCCCCCTCCCATTTTGTCAGTCTTTGTCCAGATTTCTTGCAGTGAGAGGTTGTGAGGTATGCTACAGATATGTTACATCTGCAAATAGGCCCCTGTGATGACCACTGTGATGCAGTGCAGTTAACCCCACCACAGGTGAACATGCAGATATCGCAATATGGTTGAGAGTAACGTGCATGGTAAAATGCATGACCTTAACATGCTTGGGGTACTGGTGAGCCACAACAGGATAATCCCATACTCACCAGCTTCAGGCTGCTCTCCCACATCCAGACCAGAGGTGCCTCTGTAGTTTTGGGGGAGAGGTATTGTCAGCAGACTCACATTTGGCATTGGTACAAGATGAATGCTACTTTTCTGTGCATGTACAGTGCAAGCTCTGATAGTACACTCTTTGCTGTCCTTCACCATAGATGTGCACTTGTGTGCATTTCTAAACCCCACCCACAAATGCAGTTTGACCTCACATATGCATCTAGATACTCTACAGATGCCAGTATGACTGCTACATGATTCAGTTGATTCAGTTGATGTGCACTGTGGCCTTACCTGGATGCTCCTCACCTGTTGCCTGGGTGCCACCCACCTCCACAACTTGTGTTTCTTGTGTTGACTGGTGTGTGGGGGGTACCCCAAGGTTGGCAAGGAGCACCTCTATTGCCATAAGTGGGGCCTGTGTGGCAGGACCCCCACCTGTAGTGTTAGGGTCCCTGGCCACGGCAGCAGCCCTTTGCCGGGCAAGATGGATCAGGTCAGTCACATGATGTCTGACCTGATCGTATGTGTGGCCATGGTGGTCAGTATTGCTTACCCTGTGGACCAGCTCATCCCACAGGGTAGTCCACTGCTGCAGATCCTGTTGCCTACGGCCAAACATCACCCCATGGTGCTGGATGATAATGTTAATAATAGCCTCATTTTCAGCTGCAGAGCACTGGGGCTGATGGACACATGGCATGTCACCTGGAAGACATAAACAGGGAATCACATTACAGGACCTCATACATTGGTCAACATTCTTTACAGAACCTAAAAGATCAACATTGTTTATCATTAGCCACCACAACTAAAACTGTGGTGACAGCCTAACAAAATTGGGGAGAAAGTTCCAGACTTAGGGACAGAATGTAAGTATTGCTGTTATACATTTGGATTTGTGCTAGTTTAACAGGGTTTGTGTGGACATGGATATTCTGACAGTGCTATGTGGTTGACATAACTCTCAACTGTAGGGCTATCCGCAGAATGGCCAGAGGTTGGACTCTTATGTTTGGTATGTTCCTTCTACAGTTGTTGTCCTTGGTAAATCGGTAGCATACCATGTGTATTGAAGTCAGTAAATGCTAACTTCCATTTGTGTTTCTGACTTCATATCCCTCAGTTAAGATATGTTACAACAAACCCTGCAACACCAGCAACCTTCTCAGTTTATAAAAACAACATTTCAATTACGCCCCTGTGTTTGGGCCTCTGTCCCCCTATTATGTCAGGCTTTGTCCAGATGTCATGCAGTAAGAGGTTGATAGGTATGGTATATCATTAGTTAGTGCCTTCCTTCTTAATATCATCCCAGTGATGTAGCAGAATGCCAAATATGTTATGAGGAAGGGGCCATATGTATGACGACAGAGCCTGGACATTCTGTGGGAATGTGTACAGTTGAGGGGTCTGTGTATGTGTAGCAGTTGTTAACAGACTGTCAGGATTGTATAGCAGTCTAGTGTGTACATGTTTGTTGTCTGCTGTGTAGGACGTAGGATATATTTAAGTGTCATGGTTCCTTTTCTGTCTTGACTGTGCTTGCTGCTCCAGTTTCTGGTTGTCTGTCAGCTGTATATGTTTGTAGAGGCAGACTGAGACATGTTCCGTACCACCGCAGGAGTCAGACTACACTGTGTGACTTGGAGCAGTATTTGTAGGGGTACTGAGTGAGTGTCAAACATGATGTTTATGTTCACACAGTAATTATACTGTACTGTTCATTTGGCTTACCAGTATGTCACTGTGACTGTGTTGAAATTGGTTGTGAGTATGCAGACTCACACTGGTGACTGTTTGTTTTTCACTACTGTTACATCCCTGTAGTGCCTGATATATTTACAAATGCATGGGTAATTCCCCATAGCTGACTTGGGGTAGTGTTGTGTCATTCTGACTGTAGTTTGGACGGTGCTTGTTGACATGCTAAGCAGCTCAGTGTACTTGCCCTACTGTCATGTTATGTACAGATATTCGTAAGATGTCCCGTTGTCTGGCTCATATCATTGGTCTGGTCACCATAACAGTTGTGTATGTCTGACAAATCAGTGGGATGGTGAGGATTTCAGGCACTAACTACTGAGTAGTAATCGAGTCTTGGAGTTGTGCTATTCTGGTCAATATTTGTTAGAACAGATGGTGTTACTGTAGCTACTGTCTCAGTTATGTAGTCAGATATTTTAGATATGCCCTTATTGTCATGGCTTTCTCCCACCACTTTGTCAGGCTTGGTCCAGATTTGTTGTACTACAGGGTTCTGAGCATACCTCTCAACTGTCTTGATTGTTGCAGAACATCCAGGTTTATTGCTCATATTTTGTCACTGTTCCATGATTTATTCTAATTTCTCTGGTAAATCACTGAGATGATCTGAGTATGTCTGTCAGTAAATGATGACATCAGTTCTAGACCTCATATCTTTCAGAACATGTATGCTGAAACAAACCCTGTTACTCTAGCAACTTTCTACATTTCTAAGAGCAATATTTGAAATATGTCCCTGCTTATTGCCCATTGTCCCCTCATTCTTACTGCCTTTCCCCAGATTTCTTGCACTAACAGGTTGAGAGGTATGGTTCTGAGATATGAGTGCGAGTGCACTACATGTTATGAGCATATGTGTGTGTATATATGCATGTATGTATGTATGTATGTATGTATGTATGTGTGTGGGTGTGTATATGTGTGTGTGTGTGTGTGTGTGTGTGTGTGTGTGTGTGTATGTGTGTGTATGTATGTGTGTGTATGTATGTGTGTATATATAGATATATATATATATATTTTTTTTTTTTATATACTTTTCATATATATGTATTTTCACATACGTATCTCTATATGTATATATAAAAAACTGAGTGATTCCACAGATCTTTTTTATTACTGTTGAATGACTCTATTGCATGATATTTTTGAAAAAGCATTAGAAATTCTTGCAGCTCAAATGGTGTAGTGGTACATTTCTCTGACTATAGTGTATAGGGTCCTGGGTTCGAGACTTGTCAGGGCTGATTATTTTGCTGCTAGGCAGAACAGTGACTGATGAAGATAGTGATTAAAGCAGTTTTAAGAAGTTGTAAGCGGCTTTAAGCGGGTTTGTGTGATGCTAAGCGATGCCAATATACGGTTAACCGTAGAAATGCTTAATCCATTTTGGCTTCACTTAGCATTACGCAAACTCGCTTACTCCTGCTTATTGCTGCTTATACCCACACTAATTCCTTTAAAAGAAAAGGGGTTATAGGAAAGTGATGAGGAAGGGGCATGCAGAGGGAAAAGCAATATGACAGGTAGCTAGGGATGTGCAGGACGGGTATAGGGAAGGTCCATAGCTGTCCATTTCCTAGACAGCAACAGCTGTGCATTTGTATGGAATTTGGAGGTGAATTTGTACACTCAAATCACAGATAAAGGGGTGAGGACAACAGAAATGTGTCAAGCCAATTGGACCGGATTACATGCGTCCAGTGAACATCTGTGAAAAATGGACAGCTATGTATGGGGGCAATAATATTTTGGGGGACTGATGCCCTTTATTTCTTCATTAAGGTGAGAGTGGGATGTTAGGGAAGGATTGTTGGTACGTCTGAGGAGGTAAGTTGGGTAGGGAGACAGACAGGACAGCAGACAAGGGTGGTGTATAAAGCATGTGGGGGTAAACACCTTGGACGGGGAGTTTGTTCAGGAATCAGAAGTCCATGAGCCCCCATATGGATACGGTGGGACTGACATCCCCATCTGCGTTCAGTTATGACTGCACCTTCACAGCCCCAACAGGGCTATTGTCCTGTACCTCACATACATATATCTCAAACAGTAGAGGCTACCAGACCAATCCTTGGGGTACACAGTTACAGATTAATGTACTAATAGAGGAGGGTTCTACTACTTTGAGTGGCTATTATCATTGGGACAATATTCTTCGTGTTTCACTGTTGCAGTCATTACATTTGGGTTATCTGCTTGCAGGTAGCCCTCAGTCGGCCTGATTAACAAAGTCTTGGGTCCTGCATCGGTTGCTGTCCCTTCTTCCATGACGTCAGGTTGTCAGGGGTATAAAACATGCAGCCGATGCCATTACATCAGTCTTTTTTGCCGTGCGGTGCCCGAAGCAGAAGCAGTTCGCAAGTGCCGGTCGGCCGATTCCTGAAATTTTCATTTTCGAATTTTAGAACTAAAGTCTTCAACTATGGAACCTGCAGATGTCTCTACCTTGGATGGGTCCGGAGCCTTTGTGCAAGCATGTGCTTCTGAGGGTGTATTCTGTTCTACGAACTTGCATATTAAACTGACACCTCATAATTTACTTAGGCCTAAATCTCGATCCATGTCTAAAAATCTGATGCCCAGGCCACATGCTCAGGCCTCTAGGCCTAAAAAAACAAATGATAAGAATGGCTGAAGATCTAATAACTCTAATCAGGGGTAGCCAACCCCCCCCCCCCCTTCTAAGAGGCCTAGGACTGGAGGTGATTATGAATCTTCTGATCAGGATTCTGTTTTTTCTGACTCTTCTGATGATCTGGATTTGTCCGTACCTACTTATGAGGATTCTGATGCAGAGGACTCTATTCCCTATGCTTCCCCTCCTGAGGATTTTTCTTTTGGGGAAACCTTGCATACTCTAAGGGGGCATTTCCACTGTGAAAGCCAGGATTTTTCTGATTCAAAAAAGAGGCTTAGGGATTTCCTTCTGCTACCTCAGCATAGGCCTTTAGCTATTCCTCCTGTACTAGACATTGTTGATGATGCTTTCTCGGAATCTAGTTTGGCCGCTAATTCCCTCCCTCCTGCTCCCAGAAAACCTGACAGATACTACAGGGTCCCTGAGTCCCACAAGTTCCTTTTCAAAAATCCTATTGCAGATCCAGAGACTATTTCACAGGGGCCAAAGGGCATTAAGGCTTCTACTGCTAAAAATGCTACCCCTTCTGATAGAGACTCCAGGGCACACTTCTGCAGCCTTGGCCATGAGGGCTTTAAACTGCCAGTTTCATATGTTAAAATATCAGAAACATGTTATTGGACTGCTTAAACAGAAAATGATGTTGATTCCTGACTGTCTGGAAAATAAAGAATTACAGGATTTAATGCATTCTGCCGAACAAGTTGGAAAACATACTTTGCAATGTGGTTTTGATTCATTAGAAGCCTCTTGCAGGGCTGCTGTTACTGGGTCTGTGCTCAGAAGGCATGCTTGGCTTAAGAAGCAATCTTTGCTTGATAATGTTAAAGCTGAATTGTTCGATGCTCCTTTAAATCAGGACTGCCTGATTGGCAACAAGGCTGAGGAAGTTCTTAAAAAGATGGAAGGTAAAGCTAAATCTATGCAAACTGTTAAAAGATTTTTTTTACAAGTTCACCCTCCTAGATTTAGTAGGCACTGGCCCTCTAAGAATTGGTCCTTTCCAGCCCCTTCCAGGTCTTCTCAAGCCAAACCCAGGCACAGCAAAACCCCCAGGTTTCAGTCCCAGAGGAGTCACAGAACTAAGCAGTGGGGGGCCCTCCACTTCCAAGTCTGGGAATAAGACGACTCCCTCCTATGGTAAACTGTCTCAGTGACTTCCTTTTAAAATTTCCAAGCACTTATCAACTGACTGCCCCTTTGGGGGGAAAGATTGTTCTTCATGCAAAGAATTGGGAACTCATTACCCAGGACAAATGGGTTTTAAATACAGTGTCCCAGGGATACAGATTTCCCTTTCACACATTGCCAACACCAACTGAGTGGCCGGACCTACCCCCAAATCAGTGGGCAGAGGCCCAAAAACAAGTATTTTCTGTCTTAAGCATGGGGGCTATTCAGCTGGTACCAGAAGAGGAAAAGGGACAAGGTTTCTACTCGAGACTTTTCCTGGTATCCAGAAAAGACAATTCATGGCGTCCCATCCTGGACCTGCCCACTCTAAACACCTTTTTGAAAATTCCAAAATTCAAATGCTGACTCTTCACCAATTACTTCCTAGATTTAAAAGAAACATACCTGCACATCCCAATCAGGGAATCTTGCAGTAGATACCTACGCTTCAAAGCAGGCTACAGGCACTATCAGTTCTCTGCACTGCCCTTTGGCTTATCCACTGCTCCCAGGGTATTCACAAAGTACCTAGCTCCAGTTATTACATTTTGCAGGCAAAGAAATATTCAAATATACCCATACTCAGACGATTGTCTAATTCAGGCAGAAAGCCAGGACATACTTTTGAATCATCTGGCTTTTGTAAAACGGGTTCTAACCTGTCTGAGGTACACCATAAATGAAAAGAAATTGCACCTGGTACCCTGTCAACAAATTATATTCCTAGGAGCAAGCTTGAATACAACTTCCCAGATGGCTGACCACACGCCATTAAAGCAAATTCATTTGACAACCTACTTCAAACAAGTGGCCACAAAAACCCTGCTATCTACAAGACAAATACTGCAAGCCTTGGGGTTCATGGCATCGTGCATTCTTCTAATTCCATATGCAAGACTGCATATGAGGAAACTACAGTGGTATCTAAAAAGCCTATGGTGTCAACATTCTCAAGACCTAGAAACAATGATTCCTATCATACCTTGCCTACGCCTTGAGTTCCTTTGGTGGGCAGAGGCCTGCCACCAAAACAAAGGACTACCTTTCACACCACCCCCCTGCCACCCAAACCCTAACAGATGCATCAGACTGTGCATGGGGGGCTCACCTGGCAGGGAAGTGCATTCAGGGCAAATGGAACCCAAGTCAAATGCACCTGCATATCAATCAAAAAGAAATGTTAGCTGTACAGAATGCTCTGATAGCTTTCAAGGACGACATTCTTCCAGGACAACTAATGGTAAAGATGAACAACACCACTGTTATGTGGTACATAAACAAGCAGGGGGGGGTACACATTCTTACCGCCTCTGCAGACCAGCCATGGCATTGTGGAACACAGCCTTGAGCTACCAAGTGCACCTACAAGCTCAATTCCTGCCAGTAAAATTAAATACACTGGCAGACGGACTAAGCAGAAACCTCATGGGCCCACACGAGTGGAAACTGGAACCAAGGATTTTCAATATGTTGACAAGCAAATGGGGGAGCCCAGATATAGACCTGTTTGCCTCTCCCCAGAACTACCAATTGGACAAATTTTGCACAAGGACTAACAACAAACAAGCCTGGAAAGTGGATGCTCTGTTATTCAGCTGGAAAAACCTATCAGTCTATGCCTTCCCCCCTCTGCCTCTGCTCACCAAAGTACTCCTAAAAATCAAACAGGACAGACCAAGGATGATTTTGATTGCTCCAGACTGGCCTCGCTAATACTGGTACCCCCTCCTCCGCAGTGTGTCATGGTTATCTCCATGGCCCCTGCCTCAGACTCCTTCCCTGCTGTATCAGCAGGAGAACCAGATTCTGCACCGTCAACTTCCAACACTGAACCTGCAGCCTGGCTAATTACTTAATCTCTCCTTTATCATCCCTCAGCAAACCTGTGATGGATATCATTTTAGAGGCAAGGAGGCCTATTACTAGAAAATCTTATGCTGAAAAATGGAAAAGATTCTGTGCCTGTAACCAGTCTCAAGGGATGAGCACGGCAGCACCCAATTTACCTCAGATTTTACAATACTTAACTGAGATGCTTCACAAGGGCCTGTCTTTTTCCTCCATTAAAATCCACGCCTCAGCCATTTCAGCGCATTATAACACAGAACCTCCCCTCTTCTCTCATCCGCTGCTCAAGCAGTTCATCAGAGGGGCCAAAAATTTGAGACCACCCAGGAGAGCTCCAACCCCAGCCTGGGACCTTAACTTTGTCTTGGAGAAACTCACTCTACCTCCTTTCGAGTCAGCTGCTACTGCAGACTTAAAATTTATTTTTTGGAAAACAGCTTTCCTTTTAACAATCACTTCAGCTAGAAGGGTATCTGCATTACAGGTCCTTATGGTAGTGGAGCCTTTCATCATCTTTCATGGGGACAGGGTGTCCTTCAGAACCAATCCATCCTTCATGCCCAAGGTGGTATCCAGTGTGACTCTTAATCAGTCCATTCATTTGCCAACCTTCTTTCCCAATCCACAGAATAACGGAATGGATACTGCATTCCTTAGTTGTGCACAGACAACTTAGTCTACTTGGACAGGACTAAACCTCAAAGGAAATCTGAACAACTGCTGTTGGCATTTGCTGCAGGGACAGAGGGGAAGGCTATTTCAAAGCAAACCATTTCTAAATGGATAAGCCATTGCATTCATTTCTGCTATAAGCACCATGGAAAACCTATCCCCCAGGGGATCAGACCTCACTGAACCAGCACTGCATCTGCCTCTACAGCCTTTCTCAGAGGCGTCCCTACCAGGGACATCCTAGAAGCTGCTACCTGGAGTTCTGTACATACTTTCACCAAGCATTATCATTTGCCAATTTTCTCAAAGCCCAGAGCTGGCTTTGCCACTGCAGTCTTGCAGGGCCTTATTGCTGGCCCTAATGCTATCTAAATTCCTCCTCCCAACCATAGCTTTGGGAATCTACCCAAATGTAATGACTGCAACAGTGAAACACGAAGAACATAGTACAGTTGTGTACACTTACTATAAATGTAGATGCTTGAGTGTATTCGCTTTTGCAGTCCTGGTTACCCTCCCTCCAGCCCCCTAACTTCTTTTGGCTATACCTCTACTTTCCTTTACTATACTTAAAAGCCTTTTTGTTGTCTTTGCTTTTTTGTTGGAGGTATATCTTTGTGCTTTTATGTTTAATTGCTTCCCATTAGAGGGGCACCTGACATCTGGGACAAGAAAAACTGATGTAATGGCATCGGCTGCATGTTTTATAACCCTGACGACCTGACGTCATGGAAGAAGGGACAGCAACTGACGCAGGACCCAAGACTTTGTTAATCAGGCTGACTGAGGGCTACCTGCAAGCAGATAACCCAAATGTAATGACTGCAACAGTGAATACACTCTCGAACATCTACATTTATGGTAAGTGTATACAACTGTACTTTAACTACCCATCTGGTAACCTACAGTTTGGTGCTTAGCTGTGTAGGCTTATGTATCCTGTCCACCTGGGGATTAGTGTGAGAGGATTGGGCTAGGTGAAGGTAGATATTGTTCACCATCTTCCCCTCGTCCCTGTGTTTGTTGACCACTGCAGAGAGGTCAGTCAGGTTTCACAGGCCCGATCTCCCTTTGACAATACCATGGTGTGTGGGCCCAACCATTTTGATGTTGCCAGTGTCCCTTTTCATAATGTCTTTGATATTGCCTCCCATGCCCTTGCAGAGCAGGCTACTTAGGCTGATGTGCATCATATTGGCTGGGTTGGTGGATTGCTCCACCTTTGTGCATAGTGATGACAGTGGCTCTCCTCTGTGCAGGTGGGATGACACCGATGCTCAGGCTGGGTTGACTACAGTGCGGAATGGATCTGACAGCCCATGCCTGTGTTCATGTGGGATGCAGCCAGTGATGGTATCATGACTATGGAGACCTTTGTGTGTTGCCTTTGCGAGGGCATTATGGACCTGCTTCCTGATAATGAGGGGAGAGGGGCAGATGCTGTACATGCACGTGCACCACTGGGGGGACAGAGAGGTGGTGTTTATACTTCACCTGTCTGCAGTCAGTTGCCTATATCTATGCCATATGTGCATGTGGTGTTATTGACCACTACTACAGAGCAGAGTTGTGTGTTGCCTCTGGAATCGCAGAAACATGTGTGGAAAGCCTAGCAATTTTGCCATGGTGGATGTGTCTGATTTGCACTCAAAGACAGCCTTTAGGGTACATTACATGTGCCATTATTTGCTTGTACAGACCAAGGTGACATTGCTTCTGATGAGGCATTTATTCCTTCTTGGCCTGTCCAGCAGTTATTTCCACCTATTATGGTATTTGTGCATTGCTGCCATCCACCACAGGCATTTACCCTACCTTGAGGGGGATGATAATGTCCTGTCAGGTACTGCTGAGTCCATACAGCTATGTGGGTGTCCACATAGTGTTGGTGTGTGGGCCTGGACACTGCTGCTAATTCCAACAAATGGGACGTTGGCTGTACATATACTTGTACCTGCTCTGAGGGGATTTATAGTAATTTGTGTACAGTTCATTCTGTTTGATGCTGTAAAGGGGGGCAGGAGAGATGGTGACCTGAACAGTGATGGCTATGTGGTCAGATGATATTACCAAGGTGGATGGCACTGTATGAGTGCTAAGGTGGTTACTCATGTTGGTTAAGACCAGCTACATGAGATTCCCACCTGCCGTAGGAGTGTTGACAGACTGATCCACTGCATTGCCATTGACAAAGCCAAAGAATCTATGTGCATTCATGTTTCAGTAGCATAGGTCAGGCACACTATGGTTGGGAATTTGAAGTCACCTAGGAGCAGGGTAGATGATTGAATCCTGACAGATTCCGTCAGGTTCCAATAGGTCTGGTAGGTGTCCATAGTCATGTTTGGAGGCCTGTAGCTAGCTATGCATTGAGTAGGTGTTTTGTCAACTGCACTCAGGATGTCACCCATGCGACATACCATTTGTCCATCCTGAAGGTGTGTATGTGTATGCTAATTTTCCACTCCACCTCCTGTGGCTTTGCAGGCCTCCATTTGGGGTCTACACATATGATGGGATGAGTGACCTGGTAAAGTTGTTGGGCTCTCCACAGCTAGAAAGCAGGTGTCAGTGGCTGCACGAATGTCATCATCCTAAAGGACAAGGTACGCTTGTATTGACATAGGTGTCATGGTAAGACACCTAGCTCCTGTTAGAGCAAGGCATCTGCACAAAGACATACATCAGTGGTGGGCAAAGGCCAGTAAACAGTGTCACTTTATGAATCTAGCTGAACCACACTTAGTTGCCAGCAAAGACGGTGTCACATTCAAGGTGTACTCTGCGGAATATGACATCTGACAATGAAATGTATGATAATTTGTTAATGGGTTACCCATGATATGCTAGACAATACTCAACTGTCTGAGGCATTGACTACAAATATGAGGCAGACATGGCCACTCTGCAAAACTCTGGACAGTTGTCAGGTGTGGGCTCGCTATATCACATACAGTTCAACATACACATCTGCACCTGTCATGTAGTATGCACATACCCTATGTACATCGCTTACATTTGTAAGACAAGCATATGTATCAGAGTAGCATTCACATGTAACTTATGAGTAATTACAACATCCCAGGTAGCTGGCTTACCAGTGACACACTCAGTATTGGACAACAGAGACTTCAGTAGTAGTCATATATTAGCTGTTTTTTGCTGGGGTGACTCAGGGGCCAAAAATGTGCTCCATGTTAATGCAGGCAGTGCAAGCAGTAATAGCCATAAATGCTGGACCTAGTGATTAATGTCCCATTTGATATCACTGCATCTCCCTCTGCATTTTATAACGTGCTTACATGACTGATATACTTGTTATAGTGCTCAGGTGTTCCCTCACAGCAATGCAAATGTTTAGGTTTGTGTAGTCACAGTCTGTCTTTGTGTATATGGGTTGAGACCTATGTTGCATAGGCAGCAGCTTGCCTTTTGTAGGTACTACTCATGAGCAGGTGATGGTCTGTGCACCAATCGGTGTCTCCCATTTGCTACTTTCATCCAGAGCAGCTGTGTTGCCTTTCCATTTGCCAGTGCCATAGCAACACAGTGCTGTAATTACAGCCTTCATGTGTGCCTTGCTCCTTTTCCTTCCCTGTATGGAGGACATTATTTGGTTGTGGGGCTACAGCTTTACAGACAGTAGATGGGAATACCTCTTGGGGGAAGACATGTGGAGACAGCCCAGCAACATGGGGAACAAAGCTCCAGAATTGGGTACAGATTGTAAGTCAGTAGTGCTGTTATACACATAGAGGGTTGCTAATTTAACAGGGTTCATCTGGACATGCATTTTCTGTGTGACTTGACATCTGATAGTAATATGTCACTGATGTACCTCTAAACTATCCTGATGTCCACACACTGCCCTGGGGTTCACCTGTTATATTTAGTCTGTTCCTCAGACAACATCTGTTTTTGTGGAAGCAGTGGGATACTGTGAGGATTGTGGTCAGAGTAACTGTTGACATTCATTGGTGTTTCAGACATCATATCCAGGGATCACATCAGGGATGTTATATTACAACAAAGCCTGTGACACTGTCAACTGTTTCAGTTTGTAACACCATTGTGTGAGATATGTCCCTCTTTCTAACCCCCTGTACCCAAAGTATGTCATGCTTTGTCCACATGTCTTGCAGCAAGAGGGTCAGGGGTATGTGATGTTTTTTATTGACTGCACTCAAGGTCTCATCCCATTGACTTAGCAGACTCCTGAAAGTGTTATGCGGCAGTGGCCATGAACTTGGTCTCACACCCTGGACATTCTGTACATATGAGAGTTATGTATGTCTGGCCATTGTGAAACAATTGCCAAGACTGTATAGCAGTGTTGTGTGTAGATGTTTGTTTGGCTGGGTAGGGAGAGTAGCAGATGTGAGTGTCCCAGATCTTTTTCTCTCTGACTGTACTTGCTGCTACGGCTGCTGGTGGTCTTTCAGGTGTGTATGTTTGTTGGGGTAAACTGAGAAAGGTCCTGTTACACCTCAGGATTCCCAGTATATTGTGAGCTGGCCCAATATCTTTCAGTGTGTTGTGTGACTGGAAGTCAGCATATGTTCATTCAAACAGTCGTTCTACTCTAGAGTTCATTTGGGGTACTGGTATGTTGCTGCGACTGTGGTGCAAATGGTTGTGGGTGGACATTCATGCACCACTATCTGCTTTTCCCTATGATTCCATCCCTGTGGTGCATGATATATTTGGATATAAGTGGGTAATTGGCCACTGATTTGGGTTAGTGTCATGTTGGTCCTACTGTGGTTCAGAAGGTGCTGGGTGACATGGTTGGTAGCTGTCATGGATTTTTCCATTCTGTTACTTGACTGTGGTCATACCTCTCCACTGTCCAGATGTCTAGGCACTGTCCTGATGTGTGGCTCATGTGTTTTGTCTGTTGTCCACAACAGTTGTGGGTTTCTGAGAAATCACTGGGATGATGTGAGCATTGACATCAGTAAATGTTGACATTAATTTGTGTTTCAGACCTGGAATCTGTCTGGTGTTGTATGTAAAAGCACACCATGCCACTACGCATATGACAGCCATATTTCAAATATGTCACTATTGTTTGCCCTTTATCCCCACCCCCCTCATTTGTCAGTCCTTTTGCAGATACAGTGGATATAAAAAGTGTACACACTCCTGTTAAAATGCCAGATTTTTGTGATATAAAAAAATTAGACCATAATAAATCATTTAAAAACTTTTCTCACCTTTAATGTGACCTATAACCTGTACAATTCAATTGAAAAACAAACAAATCTGTTTGGGGAAAAATATAAAAAAAAAAAAAACGTACAATAAGCTGGTTGCATAAGTGTACACACCCATAAACTCATACTTTGTTGAAGCACATTTTGATTTAATTACAGCATTCAGTCCTCTTTGTTAGGAGTCTTATCAGCATGGCATATCTTGATTTGGCAATATTTGCCCACTCTGCCTTGCAAAAGCACTCCAAATCTGTCAGATTGTGAGGGCATCTCTTGTGCACAGCCCTCTTCAGGACACCCCACAGGTTTTCTGTTGGATTTAGGTATGGGATCTGACTGGGCCATTCCAAACTTTAATTCTCTTCTGATGAAGCCATTCTTTTATTGATTTGGATGTATGCCTGGGATCGTTGTCATGTTGAAAAGTGAAATTCCTGTTTAGCTTCAGCTTTCTAGTAGACAACTGAAGGTTTTGGGCATACCATAAACAAGCTGTACAACAGGAGGAGGAGGAAACTAGTACAGAAAAGAGTAAAAT
The DNA here is from genome assembly GCF_019279795.1 of Protopterus annectens. Classification (NCBI taxonomy): domain Eukaryota; kingdom Metazoa; phylum Chordata; order Ceratodontiformes; family Protopteridae; genus Protopterus; species Protopterus annectens. The sequence goes on from NC_056729.1 coordinate 1,478,180,246, forward strand.
TCCAAGAAGGGAAGACATCCCTGATCAGTATCGGCAAGAAACTACATTCCCTCATAAAATCATCCAAGGCTGGCTTCGAAAGACAAACTGCCATGGACTCCAAAGATAACCACAAGGCATTCTTTAGCGCTGTCAAGAATCTAAGTGGCAATTCTCAGATCTGTTCAGAGTTAGTGCAGAATGGCACAAAATACACTGAACCGACCGATATAGCCACCATCCTGGCAGACAGGTTCAGTGCAAACTTCACCCCCCCTCTCACCCCCAAAAGGGCCCATTACTATACCAGAAGAATGTAGTGCCCCTGAAATCGCAGACACTCCGGTTAAAACAGCCCTCTCCAAAGCCACAAACACAGATTCAATGGGACTGGGCGGTGTCCCAGGCTGCGTCCTACATGAGCACAAAGATGAACTAACCCCTCACCTAAACACACCGTCTAAACTCAGCCTCTTCACAGGCTATGTGCCCACAGAGTGGTGCAAAGCAACGGTTATTCCGCTCCACAAAGGTGGAGCCACATCGGACCCTGGGAACTATCGCCCTATAAGCTTGACTAGCTTGGTCTGCAAAGCTGTGGAGCGCATCATCATGAATCTCATTAACAGAGACATTGGGAACCTCCAAACACTGGACCCTACCCAGTTTGGCTTTAAGGGCAGATCATGCCTCCTAAACCTGGTGGACTTCTTTGAGACAGTTACCAAGGCTATAGACGAGGGAAAGGAGGTCCACACAACCTACCTAGACCTCACAAATGCCTTCAACACCATTCCCCACTCAGATATTATAGACTAGCTCACCAGCCAGATCATAAACCCCTACATCACGAGATGGGTTGCCAGCTGGCTCACGGACAGAACCCACATAGTAAGAGTTGCGGGAGCTAGATCTGACTCTAAACTGGTTACAAGTGATGTTTCCCAGGGCTCAGTCCTAGGACCCCTCCTGTTCAGCATATACTTCTCATAGGTACAGGCAAGCACAGGAGGACTATGGCTGACCAAATTCGCAGACGACTGCAAACTAGGGGCTAAAATTGACTCTCTGGCTGACACAGACATCCTCCAAAAGGGTCTCACTGAGACAGATAGCTGGTGTCAAAACCATGGCCTCAAGCTAAATGCCAAAAAGTGCATAGTCATCATCTTTGGAAAAAACAAAGTACCCACAAACTATCACATAGGTGGTAGCCCCCTAAATACGGATACGTAATAAGGGATCTGGGGACAAAAGTAGATAGTAACCTCTCCTTTGATAATCACATTGCCAAAATGGTTAGAAAATCCTATGTGGCCCACCTAATCACAGAAGGGTTTACATCCAGATTAAAAGAGGTCATTGGGCCCCTCTACGCATCACTCATCAGACCCATCATAGAGTCCAATGCCCCATTTGGGATGTACCTTACAAGTCACCTGCAACAACTGGAAAGACCACAGAAGTACCTCACCAAGAGGATCACTGGCCTCAAGCAGATGCCCTATGCAGCTCGACTGAAGAAACTCCAGCTGTACTCTGTTGCATACCACCTACTCAGAGGTGATCTCTGCCTGACATACAAAGCCATGTCCAACCCAGAATTGATGGACATGCTCCACCTAAAGAAAACCATATCTCCTCGAGCCACACACTCCAGGGATCTAAACTTCACCACAACAATAAATAGGACATGCTGGAGGGATCGATTCCTGTCCCAGAGACTTCCCATGCTCTGGAACAAGATTCCAGTCTACATTAGGCAGAGCTCCTCGCTAACCCTCTTCAAGAGAAACCTTGACGAGTGGATGGGAAATGGAAAGTTTACCCCTGGGATCACTTCAATTGCTCTGCTTGACAGAGGCACTGGGAACTAATCTTAGGGGGCGGCGAAAGCCAACACATTCTGGCTAGGTTTATAAATGCCTTTGGGCAGATAGGTTCATAGGTAGGTACTAGGCTAAGTGACTGGTATTTGGAACTGTTCATAATTCCCTCCACCTTGATTAAAGTTCCAGTTGAAGAAAAGCAACCCCAAAGCGTAATACTGCCACCACCATGCTTCACCGTGGGGATGGTGTTCTTTTGATGATGTGAAGTGTTGTTTCTTCGCCAAATGTACTTTTTGGAATTGTGGCCAGAAAGTTCAACCTTGGTCTCATCAGACCATAACACATTTTCCCACATGCTTTTGGGAGACTTGATGTCTTGTTTTGCAAATTTTAGCCGGGCCTGGATGTTTTTCTGTGTAAGAAAAAGCTTCCGTCTTACAACTCTGCCCCATTGTCCAGATATATGGAGAATACTGCAGATTGTTATCACATGTAGTATACAACCAGTTCTTGCCAGAAATTCCTGCAGCTGCTTCAGTGTTGCTGTAGGTCTCTTGGCAGCCTCCCAGACCAGTTTTTGTCTTGTCTTTTCATCAATTTTGGAGGGACATCCGGTTCTTTGCAACATCACTGTTGTCCCATATTTTCTCCACTTTTTGATGACTGTCTTCACTGTGTTCCTTGGTATATCCAATGCTGTGGAATTTTTTTTGTACCCTTCTCCTGACTGATACCTTTCAACAATGAGATCCTTTTGATGCTTTGAAAACTCTCTGCGAACCATGGCTTTTGCTGTAGCAGGCAACTAAGCAAATGTCAGGAAAATCTTACTAGGGCAGCTCAACTTTATTTGGGGTTAATCAGAGTCTCTTTAATTGATGGCGGGTGTGTACCCAAGAAGACTGAATACTGTAATTAAATTAAAAGGTGCTTCAACAAAGTATTAGTTTAAGGGCGCGCATACTTATGCAACCAGCATATTGTAAGTTTTTTATTTTTTCCCTAACAGATTTGTTTGTTTTTCAATTGAATTGTACAGGTTATAGGTCAAATTAAAGGTGGGTAAAGTTTTGAAATGATCTTTTGTGGTCTCATTATTTTATATCACAAAAACCTGGCATTTTAACAGGGGTGTGTACACTTTTTATATCCACTGTATGTTGCAGTAAGAGGTTGGTTAGCTGTCTATATATCTTCGTATGGGGAAAAAAATATATATCGGTTACCTTCAATTCGTTGAAAGCTCATTTGACTGACAAACACTTTAGTCGGACCAAATGACTGAAACTTCATTTCACTGACATTTCATTTGACTGACAGTTCATTTCACTGACAATTGGTACTGGCAGTGTCTAGAGCACTGTAAGGCAAGTAAAAGGAATATGTCCTTTTCCTCACTGTAGTATGACCCTGAAGTTAGTATATATAGTTGGGGTGTGGTGTGGGGGGCACAGCCCCCACTTACTTTGGTTTTACTAAACAATATAAAACCAAAAGCAAAGAATATAACATGAAAGTAAGTGGAGGGGCTGCACCCCTCACACCCCCCAGTGTGGGCAGCTGTGCCCCCCCACACCCCCTAACTATATATACTAACTCCAGGGTCACACTGCAGTGGGGAAAATGACATATTCCTTTTACTTGCCTTACAGTGCTCTAAACACTGCCAGTACCAATTGTCAGTGAAATGATATTGCAGTCAAATAAAGTGTCAGTGAAATGAAGTTTCAGTCATTTGGTCTCAGTCAAATGAGTGTCAGTCAAATGAGCTTTCGATGAAATGAAGGTAATATATATATATATATATATATATATATATATATATGTATGTATGTATATATATATATATATATATAGAGAGAGAGAGAGAGATATGTGTGTATGTGTATGCATGTGTGTGTGTGTATATGTGTGTATATATATATATATATATATATATATATGTATGTATATATATATATATATATATATATATATATATACAGGTTACCTTTGAATGATCGAAACACCAAAATATCGACAATCATATGGCCAAGACCATATGATCGACATTCGGAATTTCAGCCATTCAAAACAAAAAAAACAGAAAAACACTAAACCTGCCTAACACAGTGCTAGCAGGGGGGGCATGCATGGGTGTTCCAATTAACCCCATAAAACAGATTTGAAAGAGTTGCATAACAAAATGAACACATGCATAAATGGAAAAACAGTATGCATTGTAACAGCATGCCAGTAACATTAACGGCAACAGGCCACCAACAATGGTATTTGAAAAGGTATGTTAACATGCAAACAATAAGATATATGAACAATAATACAACACAAGTCCCAACATTAGGTTTGGAGTAAAACATGCCCATATGAATTTTAGTATTGATACAGATGAGGGGTGGGGGGAAGAGACAATTAGTCCATTAACAACTTTTTATGCTTCTGTGTTCCACAACAGTACTGCTCAATACTCTGTGGGTCTGCCCTCACGTTACATCTGCCTATGGCCCATAGCTTCTGTAGCACAAACGTACCTATTAAACTGTCAGCCTGGAATGGTATGGGGCAAACTGTGACAACTCTGGGTACATGACTAGAGGGGACTCGTACATGTCAGGGTTACATATCTAGCACAGGAGGGCTACCCTGAAGTGCTATGTGAGTGTGCTACTGGCATATTTCAACTGGCTACCTATTTGTGCCCAGGATTATTGGCAGCAGTGACCACTAGCCGTGATAGTGTGACACTTGAGAGACATGTAGCGGGAAGTGTGCATGTTGCATGTACGTATCCTGCTGTCATTTGCAGGTGTGTGGTGGGCAGTTGAAAAATTGTACACAATTTTAGTATACCCTTCATACAGCTACTACCAACATTTCCCTACCTGAACAACCTGCAGAGGAAGTACCTGTTAATACTACCTGACTGTTTTTACATTTATTCCTGATTCCTTATGTGTAGATATACCCACATCTTAGTAGCGCTCTCTGGATTCAAAGCGTGCCTGTATGTGCAAATTTAACAACTAAGCTATTGGGGAACTGCTGTTTCTAGTTTCACTGGTTTCTGCCTAATAGTCTCTTGGTTAGACAGTTTGAACTTGTAATCCTGTGATGTATGCATGACAGATAGTTATTGTACTGTGCATTAATCCTTTGGATTACTACAATCTGGAAAGCAAAAGTTAACACAAGGCAATGCTGGATGGAACAAAATTTAAACCTTTACACATCACTATTCAGAGTTTAGTACAGTATATATTTCACATTTCAGTTATATCTTGTTTTACATCTCCACCATCTATGGTTTTCTTTCAGCAGGTTCACAGAAGAAGCTCAGTTAATGTATGCGGTCACAGCCACATTTTCTGTGAAGCATCTATATACATTCTAAATGTCTACAACAACATATCAGAATAAACACAAAAGTTTTTTTTAGGTAGTTTTATTGCACATCAGTATTAGTCTGTCAAACATTTTTATTTATTCAGGTCACACAGTAGCAGTATACCTACTAGCAGTAAGCAATGTACTCCTCCTTAGCTATTTGAGTAATATACTGAAAAATAGATTTGTACTCACCAGCCTGTCGGCGCAGACTCAGCAGTCTGTCACCATGGGGTTTGATGTTCATAGCTCTCTCTGCTGCAGTTGTAGAGGAGAGAAACCAACATTATGCATACCTGTCTGTCGCATTCTGAGGCTAGTATTTGCTACCACCTACTTGATAGTGATACTTACTCACTACTTGAGCATTCTGTGCCAGTGCATCTTGGATCCACTGGGCCAAGAGTGTCCCCTTCCTCTGCTTTAAGCCAGCATAGTGGTGCCGTACCTGCTCACCAATCCAGGGGATGCCAGTAGTACTGGTGAGATCACATGCGAGACAGTTCCAGGCCTGTGTTTTGTATTGTGAGCCCTGGTACTGTTCCTGCAGCAGTCTCTTGTCATGGTTTTTGACAAGGAGTCCAGCCGTGACCTGGACTCCTGAATGCTCAGCACTGCACCTGAAAGCATGCTCCCTCTCCAACACTGGATAAGTTCCTGCAGAGATCAAACTAAACTGGTTATGGCTGTATTCCCACCTGCACGGTTTAAATAAGGCCATATTCCTACCCTTTGACATCATAGGACCATTTTGAAAATGCTGAGCACAGCTTGGCAATGCACAAATCCGCTAGGCTGAGTTGAACAGTGCTTAAAGTGGTAATTGCTGAGCAGTGCTTAACAGTGGGCAAATCCGCTTAGCTGAGGTACCTGCTGCTTAGAAATCACATGTAAGCAATGCTTAAACCTGGTAAGCTTAGCTGGACATTGCTGACCATTGCTTAATTTTTATTTTAAAAAATATCAGGATGATGGCTTCATTTAGTAGGTGTATATGATTTACTTTACATGACATCACTCTGTGTGCTTTCATTACATTAGCAAGAGGTGTGACTGTACTGTGTGGGACACTTGTGTATACATGGGTGATTTCACATGTTACATGTACTCACACTTCCATTTTGCACCAGCTACACTACCCTGGTTGACAAAAAACAGTTACGACATACTTAAAAAAATAATTTTAACACTGCTTTCCCATATAAAATAAGTTGCTTGTCTTGATACTTGAACCTTGAACACCTGCATGTAAAGCCAGAACTCTAACCACTACACTATCTCGGTTTAGGAATTTCAGCTGTATATTTCTATTTATCTCTTATGGGATGTTTAAGCAATGCTAAGCGGAGGGCCACAATGTGCACAGTCACTTAGCTATTCTTAAACATTTCTTAGGATGTAAAAAAAAATTATTGTATTAGTTTTGTATTATTATGTTATGTAGTGAGTATTGTAGTTTTCTGACAAGTCATTTAGGACTGCAGGAAATAATGGCATACATTTAACTTTCAGGCTTCTATTCTTCAGAATTTCATGCTAATGCATATCCTGTTTTCTGTCAACTTTTCTAAGTTTGTGAGGGCAATATTTAAGTAGTGTCTCTATTTTTAGTGCTTTGTCCCCCCATTATTTGTGCCTTTGTCCACATGGACTGCTGTCAGGGAATAATAGCATACATTTGACTTTCAGACTTCTATCCTTCTGACATTTATGCTAATCCATGATCTGTTTTCTATTAACTTTCTAAGTTTGTGAGGGCAATATTTAAGAAGTGTCCCTTTTTAGGTCTTGGTCCACCCATTATTTGTGCCTTTGTCCACATTTTCTGCTTTAGCAGGTTGCAAAGTGTCCTACAGTACTTTTACAATGCAGGAGCTGTGTCACTGAACCTGTCGCACACCCCCTGTATTGTTTTCCTGCTCCCATATGTATTTCAGTGTCTGCGGACACTGAAATGATCATTTATTTCATTTCACTGTCCTCAGACACTGAAATACTGGCATAATATTAGAGAAAATCTCTAATATTATGCCAGACCTGGTTTAGAAAGTGCCATACGGCACTTTCTGAGTGCAGAGGGCATGTTCGTAGTTCATGCACTACTTCAACACACCCTCTGCACTAACAGCAGTGCACCTTCATGAATGTGCAAGGTGTGCTGCTGTGACTACACAGTCAAGAACCACAGAGTTTATTGAATCCAGGGTATTGTGTAATTAATGCTCTTCTAGGAGTGTAGAGGCTCTCCTCTTGTGGCGTTGGGCCTCATAACATCCCCATGGGTGGGTGTTAATTACACATTAACTCACACCCTGTCTTGCATTATTGCTTGCTTATTATGCGCATGCAATGGCTGGTCTGTGGAAAATTGTCTTACATGAAACCTGTCTGTGGTACAAAAAAGCCTGAAGACCACTGTATTAGTGAATTTATAGAATAATACAAGAGAGTATTATAGTTCGGAAAAATAAATATGTGAAAGAAATCTAGAAAAAAATAAGCTATTACTGATTAGCCAGATATATTATTTACAAGGGAGAAGGGAGGGAGGTATCTACATATTTTGCTAAAATAATAATAAAATATATTACTATAATAAGGAAAATGGGAAGCAAAACATGTAAATTGAAAGGTAAAAGAATGTTTACAAATTATAAGTATTGTAGTACAGCATGTGGAAAATATGTAAGAGTAAAAATAAAGAAAATAAGAGAGAATGGAAATTAAATAATACAGAACGTGTTAAGGGAGAATTTAAAAAGGTATTCCTGTTAGTGAATTGAATGAAATACTTCTGAAAGTAAATGTTAATTCAGTATCAGACCCAGATGGTATAAAATAATGGATTGGCAAAAAGCGTATTTTGTAAATGTATCGAAGGAATGGTTGAATGGTTTGTTTATGAAGAGTTATGTAGTGGGATATTAAAATTTATATGGAAGAAAGATGAGAAAAATGGAATATAAAATGGAGACCCAGTACACTAACCCAGATTATAAAATTTTAATGAGAATACAGAGGAAAATGGAAGGAAGGATAAGGGATGTTATGGTAGAACATATATATGGTATACTAGGGTTAAAGTGTCAAGAATTGTTGTTAGATGTGCTGTACCAGAGAAACTGGAAAGAACAGACTATTAATTTCATGAAAGTACAAATAAACAATTGAACTGGTATTCCACAGCAGGAGTTGCTAATTGAAAGGGCACATTGCATGTATGCTTCAAACCTGGCCATGAGAAAGCAACTCAGATATTTAATAGTAAAGATTGTAATCCTCCCAGCAGAAAGAGTTGATTCTGACAACATTGTGACAGAAGGACAAAGTACTAAAAGTGGGAGACAGTAGAGTGTTTGTGAAAAATGATTACTCACTGTACATCATGCAGAAGAGGAGTAAATTTAATGCAGCAGTCAGGGAATGTCCAGAAGCAGGTGTAAGATTCAAGCTGCTGTATCCACCTATTTTCGGAATATTTTTTTTCCTGGAGGGTAAAATCATTCTTTGATGCAGAACATGCTAAGGAGGAAACAACAAAAGTTTGTCTAAGAAAAAATGTGTTATTAATAGAAGGGGATTCTGCTTCTTGGCCTTTTGATAATAAGGCCCATAGAGAAGACTATACCACGTAAAAATCTACTGCCAATCATTAGCGGACCGGAGTTCCGCTGTGGCGACCCCTAACCAGGAAAACCTGAAAGACACATCAACAAGCGAGACTATGCCAGGGAAACCTTTTCCAGTGTTCCAAAGAAATTTGCTTGAGAGAGAAAAAAGTACAAGAGTTGGGTTGAAGAACCAGAAGTATGTTGGAAATGAACCAATGACTGGATGTGGGAGATGGAGAATTACAGGGAGAAAAACAGCAACCCAGAAATTGATGAATAAATGTAGGATTACAAAGCATTAATTACATTTGTGAAGTATGGCAGAACAAGAAAGCCTGAAAATATTGGACTTTTTTTGACTTTGTTAAACTTGTAGGGTAGTCCAAAGCATGTGCCTACTTCATGTCATTAATGTTTGGAAGATTTAGGAGAAGAAGGAGAGAGCTAATTGTAAGTAAAACAAAATTTTGTTCTTATTAGTATTTTCATAATACATGGCATATACTGCATGCTATAAAGTAAATCTTTTTTAGTTAATTTTGTGTGTAGTAGGGATACTAAAGTAAACTGGTGCCCCTATTTTTTCTTCTTTCTTTCTTGTTCAGTTTTAAGAAATGTAGACACTCCAATTTAAAAAGAGAAGCAAACCTGGACAAAACAGCATGCTGTACGTAACACTGATATTCTTTTTCTTATTTTTGCATAGGAGAATGTCTGGATTAAGGCCCTTTTCTTGATTTAATAATGAGTTTTAAGGGGAAGCAAATAAATAAAAAACACTGAACATATTGAGTAATGTTTCCCTTTAGCATGTAAATATTTACAGTGCAATATGTGTAGTGGAATGCAACTGTGTATCTTGGTCTCATGTTTTTATGCAGACAGTCAGCTAAGGGGGCAATGTAATGCTTTCTGAAAGCATTCAGTTTGTTTTCTTCTTTTGGGACAGGAATAAGGATAAGACAGCACTTTTAGTGGAAGTAGAAGCACAGGCTGTATCATGCTCCCTAGCATGGATAAACCTTCATTATGGGTTAATTGAAGCTTGTAAATGTGGCTTTCACTCCAGGAAATTGCTCCTATTAGGAGGGATAAAAACTTCATTATTTGAATATGTGCATAGTTTTGAGTTAGTATTAAGTTAATAGGTTTTGGGGGTTTCAGGACGTGTGTTTTTTTTAAGCTGTTTTTGCTTTAAGGTTTTCATGAAAACATAAAAACAAAAGATTTGGAAGATGTGACATAGGTTCAAGTGAATGTGTCAAGAGACAACTGTATCAAACATCAAACTACCAAACATTCCTTTATGCATGTAACACAAAAGTTGTAACTAGACATACAATATGTTACTTATCCTACTTAACTTCCCTCTTTCCTTCTCCAACTCGTATTACTCCCACTCTTTTCCTACTGTCTCCTTAAATCACTACAATCCACTAAATTCTATAAACTTCTCAATAGCTCCCTTACTGTTTACTCACTTTCAAACTCTTACATACATTTAAAATACCCCCCCCTCCCCCACACACAAAATCTAAACTTAAACTTCTCTTCTGCTGGCCAGTGATATTCACCCAAACCCTGGCCCACCCTCCTTCCCAACCACAGGTACCCATACTCACCCCCCCCCACACACAAAATCTAAACTTAAACTTCTCTTCTGCTGGCCAGTGATATTCATCCAAACCCTGGCACACCCTCCTTCCCCAGCCACAGGTACCCATACTCACCCCTCTAACACCTCCATTACATTTCCTATCCATTCTTTCTCCTCGCCCTCCTATACCCCCCATTCAAACTCCACAACCCAAAACCTTGAAAATTCTCTCCTTTAATATTCAAAGCATTGTTAAAAGTTACTTCTTTCCATGCTGTTTTTTGCTGTCTACAACCCTGGTATTCTCACCCTTTCAGAAACATGGTTACAACCCCATATTACAGACTCTGAAATCCTCCCCCCCTGATTACAACATCCTTTAGTATATCAAAATGAGACAACAAAAGTGCACTTGCACGGCACTCGATGTCCTGTAGCAGTTTTACTAAATTTACGTTTTTTGTTGTTGATCAAATATCATTGCAAGTGTTTCCAGGCGACTGGAAAAATAAACTGCTGCATCAAGAGATGTTGTGGCAGCTTAGATTTGATGCAACAACCTTGCCAGGACTAAATGAAAACATCTCCATAGTTAACGAATTAAAATTAAGATCGAATAAAATATAAAAAAAATATTAAATGATTTAAATAGCATAAAGGTATACATAGGGCTGTGTTTTAAAGAATATATATTAATGTAAGGAAAGTGTGGTTTTTAATATAAAAGTTTGGTATAATGTGTCTTTAATGTTTTAAGTTGTGGGGTCACATGATTGATCCTGAGAGATGTGTGAGTGAGTGTGTGTCTTTTTTACTTTGATTTATAACAGTATTTGAACTCACACTGCTTTTGTAAAGTCAGGCTCTGAAGATGCCTTTTTTACAAGACAAAAGCGCTTAGCCTGTGATTTATCAATAAACATTTGTGGATTACTGGTTATCCTGGCTTTCTGTGGCTTCCAGTTTTTGCTTCATATTTTATTTTTGGCTGGAATTGGTGTGTTTCGTGTTTGGTACTGAATACTGAAAACCTGTTCTCCCTCTGCTGACAACTTGCCTCCTCTATTCCTTAAACTTGCTGCTAACTCTGCGCATCCTTTCTCCATATCAATAAACAGGGCAGTTCAAGAGAACACATTCCCTGACATCTAGAAAATTTTCTATGTCATACTCCTCCGCAAAGGTGGTAATTCAACTGAATCAACTGACTACAGACCTATCGCCATACTATCCCCCTTATCCAAAATTCTAGAAAAATGTATTCATAACCAGCGTCTCAAACACATCATACAAGACAACCTGTTAACTCCCATCCAACACGGTGTCTGTCCTCACCACAGCACTTCTACAGCTCTCATTTCAATTACACAGAATCTCACCAAAACACAGAACAATAACACATTAGTCTCATGCCTCTTCCTTGACCTATCTAAAGCTTTCAACACTGTTTCCCATACCTTGATGCTCTCAAAACTTTCTTCCCTTAACCTCTCCTCTTCGACTATACTGTGGTTCTTCAGTTACCTCTGCAACAGATTCCAATCCATCAAATGGCTTTTTGCCTCATTCCCCCTTCCTCCCATTCCAATGACATGTCCCTCCTGGGTCTATCCTTGGACCTCTCCTTTTTAATATCTTTACAAATAACCTACACACTTCCTGTCCAAACTCCTCACTAATACAATATGACAACACTGTTATCTTGTGCTCTGATAACATTCCCCACCTCCTACTGTTACTCATGATTCCATCCTTTCAGTTGAAAAATGGCTGACCAGTAATCAATTACTTTTCAATCACTACAGCAACACCAAAATACCTTCACAGTATCATCTGTTAATAATAAACTTATCTCTGTTGAACCACATGCTAAACCTCTGGGTGTAATCCTAGATGACCAACTAAAGTTTGACATACATATTCAGCAAGCCATCAAAAAGACCCACCAAAAAACTTGGTCTTTTATACAGACATAAAAAAATACCTCACTGTTAACACCAAATGTTCTCTAGCACAGACTTTCCTTCTCCAAACCTTACAGCCCCTATTCACACCAATATTCAATCCAGTCTATTAACAAAATTTGAAATCACTGGCAACAAAATAGCCAGATTCGCTGCCAACCTTCCCTATTGCTCTCTCCACTGCATAGCTGTAAAAAACCTACAATGGCTTGAGCTCCATAACCACCTACTTCTTCCTCAACTCCACCTCACACACACTAGCTTAAATCAATCCTCTTGCTGTCCTGCCCTCACGGATCTCATCACTTCTTACTCTACTAAGCATAACCTATGCATCGCAGACCTACACCTCTTGGACATCTACAAACCCAATAAAAATATTGGCAAACTTTTATACAGTCCTCCATCACCAATGCCTGGAACAAACTTCCCTTTTCTCTAAGAACAAACGGCAACTTCCTTAACTTCATAAAACTTCTAAAGGACTTATTTACTAATTCCTGGACCTATTCTTGTCACACTCCCACCTAAACTGCTCCCTCTCTTTTTCCCCTCTCGGCTTTCACATTTTACCCCAACTACTCATTTAAGGTTTTTATGATATTTTACCAACCTTGAATTTCTGTCTGATGGTAATTGTTAGATGGTGTTTAAAACCTTCAGTATTACTCTTGTATTCTAATGTGTTCATTTATAAGTTGTATTCTGTTTCTCCTGTGTATATACATTTGTATGTTAATATTGTATGAGGTTTTGTTTTGCATTTATCTGTTGAGCTTTTCTCCTCTGGTCTCTGCTGAAAAAGGGCTCTGCAGCCCAGTTGGACTAACCCGGTTAACATATTCAAACAAATAAATAATAAATAGACAAACTAGACATTAAAAAACTGTTAAACATAACAAGTGGGATCTTGAAGACATATACAAAAAAAAGTAGTGAAGTATAATAAAAAATGCAGAGTGAAAATAGCTATGTTACAGGAGACACATTTGGAACGAACTGAGCATGTGAATTTGATAAAGAAAGGATTTCAGAATGGTTATTCAGAGGAATATCTATGACAAAGAAAAAGTAATACATTAATTGTGAGAGGAGTTCTAGTAGTGATAGAAGAGGAAAAAGAAAAGAATGATAGATTTGTTGTAATAAGGAGCTACTGACAAGGGAGGAGGATTAAGCTGGCATGTATTTATATTTCACTTAAAACTACTGTAATGGAGTTTAAGAAAATTCCTGGAGAAATAATCAGCTTTCAGCAGGGAATATTACTTGTAGGTCGTGATTGGAATTTGATTAGCAACAGTGAGAATGTATCTGAGGGGGCCTAGAATGGAAAATATAACAAAAGAGGGCAGATATTTGAAGAAATTTGTTACATGTTTTTGTTATGGAAGATGTGAATATAGTAGTAGGAATTTGGAGAGAATTTGCATACTATTCTTCAATGTACAAAAACTGGGCTAAGCTAGATAGTAGTTATATTTCACAGTAACATGTGCATTTTGTGAAAGTTTTGATAGGTATCCAGTAACTATTTCAGATCATGTGCAAATAATAACTAATATAAAAATGCAAGGTAATGAAATAAATATGGGACACTGGTGCTTCCCCACTTGTCTGTTTAAATACGAGGAATTTAAGGAATGGGTAGTGGAAATTATTCAGGAGCTACTAGAGAAGACGGAAATTTCTTCTGATAATATAGCTAGAGATTGGATGCAATTAAATAGGAATTTTAAAAATAGTGTTGACATAAAAGAAAAAGTGATATGTTTAAGAAGTAGCAATAATTATTTTAGAGGAGTTGACAAAGGTTGATGTATTGCAGAATAAGGGGAATCACAGAACAAGAAGTGGCACAACTGCAGAGTATTAAAGAGAAAATAAGAGCCTATGTCAGTCATATGCATGAGTTTAGAAAGATTGATGCTAAGCAACTGTTTTTTTAGTAATATATCCAGAGCACAAAACCTTTTAGAGCAACTGCTCAGGCAACAGAAGGTAGAAGGGGTTATTGCCAAGCTTAGGGAGCTATAACAAGGAAAATCAGCAGAGGTACTGTAGAGGAGTTAGAAATATTTTGGAAATGTTATGAAAGTCTTTATAAAGTAGAGAAATGTGAAATCAAGAAGTACAAATGGAAATGTTTATGAAGAATTAAATATGGCAAGGTTAGAAGTAGATAAGGCTCAATTTATTAACAGGATAGGAAAAGATGAGATAAAAATGCTGATGTAGAACCAGTCTACTTGAAAGTCCATAGGAATAGATGGTATTCCTGTGGAAGTTTGGAAGTTAGGAGGGAGGAAAATGACAAAGATCTGGAAGGTTTTGTTTGACAATATTTTTAAAAGGAGAAGCACCAACATCCTGGAAGAAAGCAGTGGTGGCTGTAATACCTAAAGATGGTAAAGACCCATCAGATCCAGCTTCATATAGGTCCATTTCAAGTCTAAGCCAGGATTATAACATGTTTATGCTTATAATGGCTAAAAGAATGGCAAAGGTAATGCCAAAAGCGATAGATATTGATCAGTGTGGTTTTGTGGAGGAGAGGCATATGATGATCCAGAGTGAAGCAGAATATATGAAAATACCACTGTTGGTGGTGGGTCTTGATGCAGAGAAAACATTTGACAGAGTAAGCTGGGATTTATGAGTAGGGCAATGGAAGCATTTGAATTTACTGATAAAATGATAAGGTTGATTAGGAGGATATATGAGGGATTAGAGGCGAAAATTAAAGTTGGGCAGATCCTCTCTGATAAGTTCTGTTTGAACAGAGGAACCAGGTAGGGTGTCCTGTTTCCCCTTTATTTGTGTTCTATTTAGAACCATTGGCAAATAAAATAAGGGACTTGGAAAGTCAAGGATATAATTGCTATGGTAGTAAAGAAAAATTGGATTTATTTGAAGATGATATTATTTTATAAGTGATAAAAGCAGGAAAGGACATTTCAGTGTTGTGGAAAAATCTGAGATAATTCCAGATCTTTTTGGTATACAGAATTAATGAAAATGAAACAAAGGCAATAGCTGTAAACTATGTACCCACACAGAAATTGGTTCAACAGTACCCATATTTATGGAGACATGATAAAATGAAGTACTTTGGAATATGGATTAAAAGGGATTCTGTTTGGCAGCTGAGGATATGCGGGAAGAGACTAAAAAGCTAATACAAAAACTGAGAAACTGGAAGCTATCATTTATGGATGTGGATAACGATATAAAAGCAGTGAAAATGTTTTTAGTCCCTTTAGTTTTATATATAGGTCAAGCATATTTTTCTCAACCAGAAAAAAAGTTGTGGATAGCAATTAAAAAAAAGAGTTGAAAGATTTTATCTGGGAGGGGAAGATGGCAAGTGTGAAGTGGAATAAGTTGACTCTACCAGTAGAAACCAGGTGGTTGGGATTTGCTGATCTGAGGGGATATTTCATAGCTACACAGATAAGGCTTCTACACATAGTACATGCAGAAAACTATAATTCAGAGTAGAAAGGGATGTTGATGAATCGAGTGGGTGGAGGGGGGCTCAAGAAACCAAGATGGACTGGGATTTTGCAGACACTTAAAGAGAATAACAGTAACCATGAAGACTAATGTTATGTTGTCCCTATCTCGCCTTCATTCTTGCTGTTCGGGTTCAGAGCCGATCCTCGGCTCTGACTCGGCTGTATATTATAGCTTGAAAGCTTTTTAGTGGCTTGAGGCTAGCCCCTATCCCAACATACCTAGCAGTAGTTACCCAGATCTTGTTTGTCGCTTGCAGTGTCAGGCTGTTTTATTCTTTTTTACTAAAAATGGTGCAGACTGTCCAACCAACACCTGTATCGATTCCTCCACCAACTCCCTTGAGTTCAGAGACGGAGTGCATGGAAGTCGTGGTGGTGGGAACCATCTGTTCTGATTACCACCAGTCTCTCGGTTCCGACTACCACTCTGATCTCCTCATTTACTCAGTCTATCGAGGGATCTGGGGGGCAATGTTCTCTCGTTGGCTCCGAGGGGGGAAGTGGCATCGGACCCTTGTCCGACCCCACTCTCCCTCTCGGAGCTTTGGCACAGGTGAACTCTGCTCCTACATCGCCCTTGGTTTGGAGGAGATCTCCAGTCTCTTCACAGCCGGGGAATAATTCGGGCCGGGAATGCAGTGCCTTCGAGGTGAAGAGGAGCGTGCGGTCCTCTGAGACTGCTCCACCTTTGGCTCCATTGGCACCTACCCTTTCGGTGCCGGTGTCTGCCTCCAAACCTCCCCCCCAAGCGTAGGGAACCCATGCTCCGGGATGCCCCATTGGGCAACCCTACATCTTCCGAAACCTCCCCAGGGCACCCCTCAGAGGAGGTTCCTCAGAAGAAGAAGAAATGCAAGAGGAAGCATTTGGTACCCAGAGTCCCCCTCTGAGGGTGCCTCTTTTTCAGACATCCTGGAAATCCTTTGCCCCTTCTGAGGATGAGTCTGTGTACCTGGATGCATTTGGATCCCAACCCTCCACCTATTGGGTGTCTCCACCTTTCGACCCATTGCTGACTCTAGTGAGTCAGAAGGCGTGGAGCTCTCCAGAGATTATGGAACCAGTTCCGAGGAGGTCCAATAAAATTATAACTGCTCGGGATGATAAGCCTTTTCTATCAAAGGGTGTGCCTGTTGATGCTATGGTGGTGGTGGCAGCCACCAAGAAAGAACTAGCGGAGACTCCGGTATGGGAAGCGTATATTTTCCTCAGCAGCCTTTACTCTCAGGTCACTGAATTATTTGTCCCACTTTACATGCCTTCAGAGGGATCTCCTAAAAGAGTTGGGAGATGCCCTACAGCTGAAGGAGCTGTGAGCAAGGCAGCTTCACAGCTTGTGACCTTGAATTCTGTAGTTAACTCCTCCATGCAGCTGATCTCTTACGCAGCAAATGGAGTGAGTAGGGCAGCAGGCACAGGAGTTGCCTTGCATAGACACTCCTGGATGTGCCTTTGTCAATTTCTGGAGCCCTTCAAGTCCTCCTTTACCAACTTTGATGGCTCGTTGCTGTTCGGGCCTCAGGTGAAAGAGACTCTTACCAGATGTGAACGGGATGGCAAAATTCACTCTGCTGTGGGAGTACATTTTTTCGCTCCCTCCAGACCTTACCCCAAAGGTCAGAAGAGCGGTAAGATGGGGTTCCAGAAATCTCAGGGAGTTGCGCCTGACACATGTGGAGATTTTTCCCCCAGGGGCAGATTGGGAAATAATAATGGGAGACACCAATCTCGCGGCAGGGGAGGTCCACAGAATAAGGCCGACAGAGATACTTTCTCTGGCAGGCCCTTCCAGCACTCCTAAAAGGAGGCCCGACTGTCCGCCTCAGTCAGGGGCAGATTGTCCTTGTACCCAAAAGCCTGGTAAACAATCACTGAAGATACTTTGGTACTATCGATAATATCCAGGGGTTACAAAATTCCCTTCTCCTAACCACCCCTCACAAGGAAACAAAAGTCAGTCCCAGATGTTCCACCAAGTCTTCGGGATCAAGCAAACCTAGAAGTTCAAAGGTTGCTAAAAAAAAGAGCCATCCAAAAAGTCCCCACAGACCAAATTGAATCCGGCACTTACTCAAGGTTCTCTTTAGTTTCAAAAAAGACAGGTGACTGGAGGCCCTTTTTGGATCTCAGCAAACTGAACAAATCAGTCAAGATAACAAAGTTCCGGATGGTGTCACTGCAGTCCATTCTTCCCTTTTTGGGTCAGGACAGTTGGATGTGCTCCATTGTTCTCCAGGATGCGTACTACCACATAAAAATGGACAGACAATCCAGGAGGTATCTACGCTTCTGGCTGGGAGCCAGTCATTACCAGTACAGAGCTCTGCCCTTTGGTCTCGCCACAGCCCCCAGGGTGTTCACCAAATGCATGGCAGTAGTCACGGTTCACCTGAGGTGTCTAGGATTCCAGGTGTTTCCATATCTAGATGACTGGCTCCTCACTGCCACCACCACCAAGCATCAACTGATCGAGGCACGGGACTCCACTATTCACACGTGTACACAACTGGGCATCACCATAAACTACGAAAAGTCTGCCTTGTTGCCTTGTCAGTATATTACATTTATAGGGGCAAATTTAGACACAAGGGCCATGAAAGCAAAACTGCCTCACAAAAGGGTGTTAATGATTCATCATCAAGTTTCCATCCTCATGGCAAACAAGAAAATCCAGGCCTGATTTGTCCTCAAGGCCTTGGGTTCGATGGTTGCAACAATTACTCTGGTCCCTATGGCGCGCTTCCACATGAGAATTTTGCAGTGGCTTCTTTTTACTCAATGGTCATTCCAGGATTTACCAGTGTCATATCAGATATGGATCACGGAGTCTTGTAAGAAGGACTTAGCATGGTGGCTTCACTCCCCTCTGGTTTCAATGGGCAGACCGTTTCTAACCCCCCAACCCATAGCCACAGTAACCACGGATGCTTCCCAGATGGGGGGGGGGGGGCATTATCTGCGACAGACTGTTCAAGGGACTTGGAAGGAACACAAGTACCACTTGCGCATCAGTGTCCTAGAGATGAGAGCGGTGCTTCTGGCATTGCAAGCACTTCAAGACTCTTTACCTACAGGGACTATAGCAATTCAGACAGACAATATGTCGGTAATATGGTACATCAACAAATAAGGCGGAACCAGGTCTTATCCCTTGTGTTGAGAGGCTCTACAAGTTTGGCAATGGGTGATGTCTTCTCAATGTTTTCTGGTTGCAACACACATCTGAGGAAAATCCACTGTGATAGCGGACAAGCTCAGCAGGGCTATTCTGATGCCTCATGGGTGGTCCCTGAAACAGGAAGTGGTGGACTTGATTTTTCACAAATGGGACCAGCCATGGTGTGATCTGTTTGCCACCCCCCTCAGCAACAAATGCAGCAGCTACTTTGCCCTAGTCCCACCACTAGGACAGTCACCCAGGGACGCACTTGTTCATGACTGGCCCCTGGGACTGCTTTCCACCTTTCCACCTTTCCACCATTTTCCCTGATCCCCAAGGTTCTTTAGAAAGCACAGTCATTGGGTTGCAAGTTAATCCTCATTGCCCCTTACTGGCCTTGTCAGATATGGTTCCCACTTGGATCCTGGACCCAGCTCAAGATCTCCTGATGCATCAGTTGGGTGCTCTCCACCCTTCCATTCAAACTCTCAAGTTGACAGCTTGGTTTCTCCACTTCTGGTCTTAGCCAGGCTTCCCGATGTTTCTCCAGCAGTTCAAAACATTTTGATTTTCTCCCATAAGCCCACTACAAGGAAACTTTATGCTAGTAAATAGAAGAGTTTCTCTTGTTGGGGAAGCAAAAATAAGATTGATCCATTTACTGCACCCATTTCAAAGATTCTTGAATTTCTTGCTGAAACCTTTGGGCGAGGAGCAGCGGTTCAGCTGCTGCCATTTCTACTTTCCATATGGGAGAAATGGGCTCCAACATCATGTCCCATAGTCTATGTAAAGCATTCCTAAGTGGTACTACCCTCTTAAGACCTCCAATAAGAGAACCCTCCCCCCCGAGGACTTAAATTTAGTTTTAGACGCTGTGATTCTTCTTCCCTTTGAGCCATCTGCTTCTTGTTCACTGAAATGTCTGACATGGAAGACCCTTTTTGTAACTGCCATTACCTGCGCTAGAAGGGTTTCAGAATTACAGAAAAAAAAAAAAAAACAACCACACTCAGGAGCCAGGAAACTGCAGAGATTTTTAACGTCTTCTGGTACCTCGGCTATATTTTATTTTTATTTTTATTTTACATTTGTTAACTGGGCTAGTCTAGCTGGATATATTTCCATTTTCAGTAGAGGCCCGGGGAGAAAAGCTCCAAACAGATATAAAAAGTATGAAATATTATTACATGGTAAATAAAGGATTAATAAAAACAAAATAGAGAAACATACAAGTAATTATTACGTACTAAAGATATTAACACTTGCGAAAAGCAACAGTAAAAATATTTACACTTAAGAAAGCAAAAACAAATGTAGCACAGTAAGAATCATGTGCAAGTATTCACATCAGGTGGAAAGATTTGGCAGTAAGTTAATTAGAGTTTAAACAGTGTCAGTCTTGCTTACATAACTTAAGCATTAAAATGTTTGGAAGTTTGGTTGGAAGAGGAAGAAACAGATGTGAAGAGGGTGATTAGTCAGGGTTGCTACAAGGGCATAACCAGTACATTTGGAGGTGTTTTTTAAGTTTTCGTTTAAAGAGTGGCAAGGATGTGATTAGAGTTAGTTCATTGGGTAGCAGGTTCCATTTTTTTCCTGCTGCATTAGTAAACAGAGAGTCACCAGCCATATTATTAGACTTTGTTATGCTAGCGAGGAGTTTGCTAGAAGAACATAGGGAATTCAGATTTTTATAGGGGATTAATAGCTTGGAGAGTATAGGGGTGTTATTGGGTTGGTAAAATATCTTGTGGGCAGTCGTGAGTTGGGGTATTATCAGATGGTTTTGGAATTCCAGCCAGTCTAGTTGCCTAAGATTAAAACAGTGGTGGGTTTTAAAGGGATTGCCAGTAGCGAATCTGACAATGTTATAGGAAGTTGCTAGTTTGTTAAGGTTAGTTTTCTTTATGTTGGTAAAAATAGGTGAAGCGTACAGAAGAGTTGAGATTAGATGGGAGTGAGCAATCTTGGTTCTGGCTGCTGGGGTTAGGAAAGGTTTTATTCTATAAAAGGAGCCTATTTTTCTGTTGACTGTATACAAACCTTCACAGGAATAAATTCATGACAATACGCAGTATGTTTTATAAGAACATTAATTAAATAATTAATCAATTAAGAATATTCAAAAAAGTTTTAAAGAACCATGGTACCTTCCATAGACATACAATTACAAAGTGAGATTAATTTCCAAATTCAAACCCTTAGGGGCAAGTGTGCCAAAATTCAATATAAATCTGCTTTCTAAGTTAAGTAACTTTTGAGAAAAATTTCCACTACTTTTACCATCAGGTTTAGCTAATACACAGATAAAGAATAACTCGATGACTCCCCCATGAATTGTATTAAAATGTTCAGAAATAGGGTTATCCAGCCTACAGTTCCTCACGTCACCTATATGCTCAAGAATCCATATTTTTATTTTACGTTTTGTTTGACCAATATACCATTTAGGTGGTGTACAACCACAACCCACAGTATATACTACCCCACGAGAAGTACAATTGAATCTTATCTGTAGCTACATATTTTACACCATTTTTTACATCACCTGATAGATTTTTCACTTTTGAACATACTTTGCACTTTCCACACTTGAACATACCAATCTGTTTTACCATAGACCCAATATTATACTTTAAACTAAGCATTTCTTTTAAATTAGGGTATCTTCCATAAGAAAAGGTGACCTTCTTAGGGAACAAATGGCCCACTTCATCACTAGAACAAACAATACGCCATAAGTTATCCACAGCACTTTTTAACACTTGCGAAAAAGGGGAAAACTTCATTACAAAAAATATTTTCTGATCAACATTATCCCCATAAGACGAAGCTGTAGACCTACTTAAACTCTGAACAGATCTGCCATCAACTTGGTCACTATTCTTGACTAACTTATTTTCACCTCTCTTAATGGAAATTTCAGAGTACCCACGAGCCAAAAGTCTTGCTTTGACGTCACAGAACTCTTGCTTTAAAAGGTAGTTTTCATATGTATGCTCAAAAATACGCTTAAATTCACCATATGGAAGAGCTTTCTATAAGGTGAGGTGGATGTGCACTACTAGCATGCAAACAATTATTGGTTGCTGTTCTTTTCCTAAAAGATCTAAACTGGACCCTATTGTGAATATCTAAGTACAAATCAATATCCAAAAATTGTATAACACTCACATTAACATGAAAAGTAAATTCCAACCCAAACTTATTGTGATTTAATACATATATAAATTTACCAAATTCCAGAGTGTTGCCTTTACATATAAAAATCAAATAATCTATATATCTATGATATAGAATGACTGATTTGTGAAAAAATTCCAGGGTATACATAAAAGTTGTTTCAAAATAGGACCTAAACAGGATAGCATAAGTTGGGGCAAAATTAGCCCCCATTGCTGTACCTTCTTTCTGTAGGAAAACTTTTTTCTCACATAAAAAGTAATTATGGGTAAGAGCAAATTCAAGCAGCAAAATTAATGAAGGACGAACGTGGTCCTTCTCCCAAAATTTTGCTAATAGCTTCTAAGCCCCAAGAAGTCTTAATGCTCGTATATAAAGCCTTAACGTCAAATGTGGCCCAATAATAATCTTTACCCCATTCCAGATTTTTTACCAATTTACAAAAATAATTTGTATTCTGAATGTGTGAAGTAACATTTCCCAGCTCTTTCTTCAAAAGGCTATCCAACAAAATCCCACCATGTTCTAAAAAACAACCACAACTAGAAACAATAGATGTTAAGTTGTCAATCTCGCCTTCATTCTTGCTGGATGGGTTCGGAGCCGATCCTCGGCTCTGACTCGGCCAATACTAAAGCTCGAGAGCTAATTCCACTGGCTCGAGGCTCCCCTATATCACACAATGCTAGGCGATAACTACCCAGATCTCGTTTTCCGCTTAGCTGATGAGGTGCTTCTTCTACCGGCTCTGGCAGGTTAGTAAGTTTTCTAATTAGAAACTTCTATTTCAACCCCTAATTTTTTTCCTTTTACCATAGTTTTATTCATAGTTTTTCATTAGTTTAAATCGGGTCCCCCTCTAGTGTCTGAAATCCCTTTTTATTCCCTTCTTAACTTTTAGGCCTTTGGCCCTCTCCCTCTCCTTCCCCTAGTCCTTCAGTGTGACTGAACTTTTGTTATTTGCTTAAGGGAGTGTTTGTGTGTTGTGCTTGTGTTTTTTACACTAAGTTAAGATGTCTAAAGACTCCAGGGTCTCAGGCTTCAAGAAGTATGATTCGTGCTGTCAGAAAATGTCTCTGACAGACGGTCACACTTCTTGTCTATATTGCCTGGGGCCTTTGCATCTGCAGGACTCATGTGCTGTATGCCATGCATTCAGCCCTAGAGTCCTGCAGGAACACAAAAATAAATTGATTTTACGTGGCTTGTTAAAGCCTGAAGGCCTCCCGACCCAGTCCGTGTCGGGGAAGCCTTCTAAGACTTCCAGACCGTCGACTTCAGTTTCTGAGCCGTCCCCTGGAAGCATTAGATCGGCTTCGATATCGTCATACTATCACCTCGGCTCCGGCTGGAGCCGAGGTTGACAAGACTCAGTCGGCTCCGATAGGCTTATCAGAGCCACCTGCTAAGAAGAGGTCTAGGTCCCCTTCCATCAGCTTCATCCATTCGGCGCCGGGATCTCCTCTTCTATCAGAACGGAGCCATAGGTCTCACTCCTCTCGGTCCTCCAGGCTGTCCGACCATGATTTATAAAGGGTGGTGAGTAGACTTCTCAAGTCCGAGGCACTGGCCCAAATGCTGCATAGCCCTACTCAACAGTCAGCGGCTATTTCCATCCCTGATTTTATTCCTCCTCCGACTCCTTTGAGTTCGGAGCCGGGGCTCATCGGAGCCATGGCTGTCGGTGCTTCGGAGCCAATACCTTCCCTTTCGGCTCCGTCGTCTGCTCCGATTTCCTCTTTGGAGGGATCTCAGTGCTGGGCTTCCCTCATTGGCTCTGAGGGGGCAAGTGGCATCGGACCCTTGTCCGACCCCGTTCTCCCTCTCGGGGCTTTGGCGCTGGTGAGTTCGGCTCCGACATCGGCCTTGGAGCCGTCCCTGTCGGTGCCGGGGGGTCCTTGTCTCCTCGGAGCGTGGACCTCCGGCCTTGCCTGATAGGGGTGCCTTCGAGGTCATGCGGAGCATGCTAGACCCAGTGTCTACCCCACAGTTGGCTCCATCCGCTCCTCCCTCTTCAGTGCCTGCGGTGATTTCTACACATCCCCTTGTATCAGACCGCAGAGAGCCAGCTCCTCAGGTTTCCCCATTGGGAATTTCCTCCTCTTCCGAGGCCTCTCCTGATCCGGTAGGAGAACCACCTCGGAAGAGACAGTGCAAGAGGAAGCACATTGACTCCCCTGAGTCTATCACCTCTGACATTGACTTGGAGGAATCTGAAGGTTCCCCTTGGTCCCCCTTTGAGGATGTCTCCTTTGCTGACATCCTTGAAATCCTGAAACAGAGGGGGAACTGGCCCGCCCTTAACCCTTCAGAGGATGAGTCAGTTTACCTTGAGGTGTTTGGCTCTCGCCCTTCCACCTCCTGGGTGTCCCCTCCCTTTGACCCCCTTATGGAAGTGGTGGCAAGGAAGGCTTGGATGGCCCCTGATTCAGTGAAACCTACCCCAAGGAGGCCGTCAAAATTTATTACTGCCCCTAAGGAGAAAGAGTTTCTATCAAAAGGTGTCTCTGTTGATGCCATGGTGGTGGCCGCAGCCACTAAGAAGGAGTTAGCCGATCCTTTGGTACCTGTCCATCCTCCTAATAAGGAGTCTAGGACCATGGACAGGTACGGAAAGCAGATGTTTTCCTCAGCGACCTTCTCAATGCGGTCGCTGAACTACTTGTGTCACCTCACCCGTCTCCAGAGAGATTTGCTCAAAGATATGGGTGAGGCTATACAGGATCCAACAACTGAGGGGTTCCAAGACAAAATGAACTCCCAGTTGGCAACCCTGAATTCGATAGTTAACTCCTCCATGCGGCTTATCTCATATGCTGCTGATGCGGCGAGTAGGGCCGCAGGCACAGGTGTAGCTTTACGACGTTACGCCTGGATGCGGCTTTGCAATTTTGCAGACCCTTTCAAGGTGTCCTTCACCAATTCCCCCTTTGATGGCTCAACATTGTTTGGTCCTCAGGTGAAGGATACATTGACTAGGTGTGAGGTGGAAGGTAAGACTCTCTCTGCCGTGGGAGTCCATTTTTCTACCCCTTCTAGACCTTATCCAAAAGGTCAGAGGGGAGGAAAAATGTGGTTCCGCAAACCTCAGGGAGTCTCTTCTGATGCACAAGGTCGATTCCCCTCTAGATGCAGAGGGGAGAATAACAATAGACGCCACCCTAGAGGCAGAGGAGGTCCGCAAAACCAGGGTAGCAGAGAAACTTTCTCTGATAAACCCTTTCAGCATCCCTAAGGAGCTGCCCGGCTGTCCACCTTCGGAGGCAGTTGGGGGAAGATTATCACTGTACCCAAAAGCCTGGCTTTCCCTCACCCAAGACAAATGGGTACAGTCAATGATATCCGAGGGTTACAAAATTCCCTTTATTCACACCCCTTCCCAACGCAAAGGATCCCTTCCAGATGTTCCACCCAGTCTAAGGGAACAAGCAGCACTAGAAATATCAAAGCTGCTATCAAAAAGAGCTATCCAATCAGTCCCAGCAGACCAGCAAGGATCCGGAATCTACTCCAAATTCTTTTTGGTACCAAAAAAAACAGGGGACTGGAGACCTATACTGGATCTCAGCAAGTTAAACAATTATATAATAAAAACAAAATTCCGGATGGTCACGCTACAGTCCATTCTACCCTTCTTGGGTCAGGACAATTGGATGTGCTCGATAGACCTTCAGGATGTGTACTACCATATCAAAATGCACAGACGCTCCAGGAGGTTTCTCCGCTTCAGGCTGGGAGCCTGTCACTACCAGTTCAGAGCCCTACCCTTTGGTCTCACTACAGCCCCCCTGAGTGTTTACCCAAATGCATGGCAGTGGTCGCGGCTCACTTGAGACGTCAAGGATTCCAGGTGTTTCCATATTTAGACGACTGGCTCCTTACCGTCACCACTAGACATCAACTGCTTCTAGCCAGAGACTTCACCATCCAAACTTGCCAGGCTCTAGGCATTTCAATAAATTTCGAAAAATCTGTCTTATCGCCTTGTCAATCTGTTACCTTTATAGGCGCCACCTTAGACACACTCAATCTTTCCGCCAGACTTACAGAGCAAAGAGTGTTAGATATCCGCAAACAAGTTTACTTTCTATTACAATGCAACAACGTCAAAGCCAGGGTAGTCTTGAAGGTATTAGGACTCATGGCAGCTACTATCACCCTTCTCCCCTTAGCTCGTTTCCACATGAGGATCCTCCAATGGATGCTGTTTACTCAATGGTCCTTCCAACAGCTCCCGATGTCTCACATCATATTAATAACTCAATCATGCAAAAATCACCTGTCTTGGTGGATCACATCACCTCAAGTTCTCCAAGGCAGACCTTTCGTTCCTCCCCCCCAGTCACCACAGTGACAACGGACGCCTCCATGATCGGGTGTGGGGGGGGGGCATTATCAGGGCAGGACAGTCCAGGGCATGTGGCAACCCTTCGAGTGCCACTTGCACATAAATGTCTTAGAGATGAGAGCAGTGCTTTTAGTGTTGCAAGCCCTTCAGGACTCTCTTCCCACAGGGACTATTGCAATTCAGACGGACAACATGTCCGTAGTGTGGTACATCAACAAACAGGGCGGAACCAGATCCCTACCCCTTATGTCGAGAGGCACTCAGACTTTGGCAGTGGGCGATTTCTTCTCAGCATTTTCTGATAGCAATGCACATTCCCAGGAAGTCCAACGTGATTGCGGACAAGTTGAGCAGGGCCATTCTGATGCCCCATGAGTGGTCTCTGAAGAAATCAGTGTTGGAAGAAGTCTTCCAAATATGGGGCCAGCCTTGCTGCGATCTTTTTGCTACTCCCCAAAACAGCAAGTGTCACGACTTCTTCACTCTCTTCCCGTTACCAGGCCATCCCACCAGAGACGCTCTAGACAACGATTGGCCCCGGGGACTTCTGTACGCTTTTCCCCCTTTTCCACTGATATCTCAATTAATTCAGAAAGCTATCGCCTTGAGAGTTACAATGATCCTCATTGCCCCTTACTGGCCTCGACAGATATGGTTTCCATTCCTCCATCATTACCTGTTGGAGCAGCCTTGGCATCTGGACCCGGTGCCAGATCTGTTGACCCACCAGTCGGGCCAGCTGCACCACTCCCTTCATTCTCTCAACCTCACAGCGTGGTTTCTCCAATTCCTACCCTAGCCAGGCTTCCCTTAATCTCTCATCCGGTCCGGAACATCCTGATAGCCTCTCACAAATCTTCTACCAGGAAGATTTATAATAGTAAATGGAAACGTTTTTCCTTCTGGGCAGCATCAAAGAATATAGACCCCTTCACTGCACCTATCCAGTCTATCCTAGACTTTCTGGCAGAGCTCTTCCATTTAGGCTCTTCTTCATCTACCATTAGAATACAACTAGCTGCTATATCTAATTTTCATGTAGGAGTCTCTGACTCCAGTATCATGTCCCATAAGCTCTGCAAAGCCTTTTTAAGAGGTGTTTTTCTACTCAAGCCCCCAATCAAAGATCCCCCACCTCAATGGGACTTGAATTTGGTTCTGGCATCCTTGATCCTCCCTCCCTTCGAACCAGCGGCTTCATGCCCTCTTAAGCTGCTCTCATGGAAAACACTTTTTCTAGTAGCCATAACTTCAGCTAGAAGGGTATCTGAACTTCATGCTCTCTGCAGTCGTCCTCCTTACTTAGTTTTCCACAAAGATAGGGTGTCCCTCCGGACTAATCCGTCCTTCCTACCTAAAGTTTCCTCTGAGACAAATCTGAACCAAACGATTGATGTCCCAGTATTTTTCCCTGACTATTCCAACAGGTCGGAACAAAAGTTACATTTTCTAGATGTTCACCGCCAACTTAGATATTATTTAGACAGGACTAAACAGTTCAGGAAATCTGATCAACTTTTCCTGTCTTATGCGGAAGGGAAATTGGGCCTTCCAGTTACTAAGGTGTCACTTTCAAGATGGCTTACCTCTATAATTGCCTTCATTTATGAAATCAGACATCAAAAACTGCCTTCAAGACCTAGAGCTCATTCAACTAGGGCATTAGCTACATCTGTAGCTTTTCAGGACAGGCTGCCTATAGATTCCATTTGTGCAGCAGCCACTTGGGCTTCTCCTCATACCTTCATTTTACATTACAAGTTGGATATGGCCTCCAGAAACCGTGCCAGCTTTGGTTCTACTGTTCTCAAGAGTCTGTTCCGATAGGCCACACGGAATAAGGTGCTAGGGACATGGTCCCATCCAGCAAGAATGAAGGCGAGATTGACAACTTAACATTAAGAAGTTATGTACCTACCATAACGTTCCATGTTAGTTGTCTTCTTCTCGCCTTCTTTCTTGCGTCCCACCCTCCTTCCCCCTAGCCTGGACAGACCGATAGGAAATTTTGGGATCTTCCTTTGGAGCTTCCTTCCCACATGTTCTACCACCTCTATTCCCCCTTTTATGTTTGTGTAGCTTACATTCAGGTTTATATAGAGGTGGGTTCTTTTTTCTCCGTACTATGGAGACTAGAACTGCTTGGTTTAGCTATCAAACGAGATCTGAGTAGTTACCGCCTAGCATTGTGGGATATAGGGGAGCCTCGAGCCGGTGGAATTAGCTCTCGAGCTTTAGTATTGGCCGAGTCGGAGCAGAGGATCGGCTCCGAACCCATCCAGCAAGAAAGAAGGCGAGAAGAAGACAACTAACATGGAACGTTATGGTAGGTACATAACTTCTTAATCGGCCAGGGGGATCCATGATGTTCTCATGGATTTTGGGAAGTGCATAAAAGAATGGGTCTTTAGGGGCAGGAATAAACAAATTCCTCACATCTTTCTGAGTTAAGAAACCCAGTCTCTCACCCCTTTCTAGTAACTCTAGAAGGGCCTCATTAAAATCAGAAACTGGATTATTACACAGCTCATTATATGTTTTTTCATCAGATAAATCAAACACGATTTTTAAATAGTGTGACTTCCCCATTATCACCCAATTACCCCCTTTATCAGCTTGGGAAAACACATATTTATCAGTTACACTTCTCATTTCTTTAATGGCCAACCATTCAGATTTTTCTAAATTAAACTTTTTATATTGTTTCATAAATTCAACATACTCAACCTCAACTTTTTTACACAAAGCATTTTCAAAAATGTTCAAAGACATCGATTTTTAGGTGGATAAAAAGTACTTTTTCTGGGTAACAAAGGTACAAACAAGCTTACCATAACCAGTGAAAAAACGAGTTGTATCAGAATCAAAAGAAGCAATTTTCATAGTCATAAATTGAAAGTTCTAGGAGAGATTCATCCAAACTATTATTACCATTCAAAGCTATTATGTTGGAAGTATTTTGTATGCTAAAATAAGCTTTCAAATGTAATTTTCGACAGAAACGCTTAATATCCAACAGAATGTCAGCTAATGCAGGAATTTTCGTAGGGACAAATTTACTACCTTTCAATAATACTTGTTGCATTTCAAATGTAAGACTAAAATCACTTAAATTCACTACATGTAGGTCAAAGACACTTATATTTTCAATAATAGAAAGTCCCAACCTAGAATGGAAAAAAACTTCATTAGAAAAAGTCTGTAATTCAGTATCTTCTATTTTGTCCCTTTGCTCTACCCTTCCGTTTGTTGTTCTCTCGAAAATTCCCTCTATTCTGTTGTTCTGTGTCAGTCGATGCTTCCAGTTCATCAGACAAGTCTACTCTCTCAAAAGAGACACTTTTTTTTTGCTAGCAGTAGTGTCAGTTGAAGAAACCGAGGAGTCACGTCCACTACGGGAGCTTGTTTCCGCATTTCTGACTTGGAATTTACCATTCTTACGTTTACGTTGCCAAGAGTAGACCAAATTATTTTTAAAGTCATTAATGTCTCTGTTCAACTTTTTCTTCTTCCTCTGAATGACTTCATTTTCAACTTTCACTACTTCATCTTTAATGTCCTTCATAGTAGCGTTGAAATTTTCACTTGAAAAGTCTTTTAATAAAGTCTCTTGTACCTCTGCTATCTGATGTTGGATAGCCCCAAGAGCCTTCCGATTTCATTTTATTAAAATTTTAAGCCAGCCAGACGTACACTGGAGTGAAACAGCTTTCCATTCATCCAAAAACTCCTTCTCATCTTCCCCAAACCAGAAAGCAGGTAATTTGTCCACACGAAGACCTCTAGGTGTCACAGATAAGCTCACATATTTTTCTAAAAGACGAGTATCATAGAATAAGGAAGTTTCCTTAATCATAAGTCTTTTCAACTCGTCATACCTTTTATCAAATGTATCATTGCCAGGAAACGACCAAGGATCAAACCGAGCCAACTTATCTTCCCTTTCACGCAATAAGTTGGCAAAAAAGAAAACCATTAACATTTCTTTCAATATTTGCCATCACTGGAAGTGTCACATCTCCTTCAATAGACATATCCAAACCCCATAAGCAATACAAAAAAACAACCACACTCAGGAGCCAGGAAACTGCAGAGATTTTTTAATGTCTTCTGGTTCCTCGGCTATACAAGCCTTCACAGGAATAAATTCATGACAATAAGCAGTATCTCTTAAGACCTCCAATAAGAGAACACCCCCCCCGGGACTTAAATTTAGTTTTAGATGCTGTGATTCTTCCTCCCTTTGCGCCGTCTGCTTCTTGTCCACTGAAATGTCTGACATGGAAGACCCTTTTTTAACTGCCATTACCTCCGCTAGAAGGGTTTCAGAATTACAGGCCTCATCTATTCGTCTCCTGTACTTGATTTTCCACAAAGATAGAGTTTCTCTTAGAACCAGTCCCTCTTTTTTTACCTAAGGTATGCTCTGAGTACATTTTGATT
Source organism: Protopterus annectens (assembly GCF_019279795.1). Taxonomy (NCBI): domain Eukaryota; kingdom Metazoa; phylum Chordata; order Ceratodontiformes; family Protopteridae; genus Protopterus; species Protopterus annectens. Next base: position 1,478,211,265 of record NC_056729.1, read on the forward strand.
CAATCCATAAAGCTTCCTGTTTTCTTCCCCAGTCATAGCAACAAGGCAGAGTATGAGCTCCATCAGTTGGACGTTCATAGACAGTTACATTTTTATTTACACAGGACGAAGAACTTCAGAGAATCTGACCAGTTGTTCATATCCTTTATGGAGAGTAAGAAAGGCTGTTCAGTCTCAAAGGTGACTTTATCTAAGTGGCTTTCAGACACTATAATTTACATCTATGATTTGTGCAACAAAAAACTTCCAGGAAAAATTAAAGCACACTCAACAAAGGCCTTGGCTCCCTGTATTGCTTTTCAAGCCAGACTGCCTTTAGATTTGATCTGTACGGCAGCTACTTGGGCTAATCCTCACACCTTTATCACTCATTTCAAAGTAGATGTGGCCTCCCAGAAAAGGGCATCCTTTGGCTCCACTGTCCTGAAGAGTTTTTTCCAGTGAGCCACCCAAGAAACAGATGCTAGGGACATGGTCCCAAACAGCAAGAACGAAGGCGAGATAGGGACAACATAACATAAAGAAGTTATGTACTCACCATAATGTTCCATTTTTGTTGTCCTTGATCTCGCCTTCCTTCTTGCATCCCACACTCCTTCCCTCTTCATGGAGGATTGGGAGAATTCCTTTTTATTGGCTACACTGGCTGAGTTTCCCTTTACCATGCCATTTGGTTAGTCCTAGTCTCCCCTTCTTTCTCTTTATGATGGTTTATGCCTTTATATACAGGTGTTCTATTATATGTGAAATAGAGTATTTTTTTCTGGCTGTATAGTCTAATGCTGGGTTAGCACAAACGAGACCTGGGTAACTACCGCTAGGCATGTTGGGACAGGCGCTAGCCTCGAGCCAGTGAAAAGCTCTCAAGCTGTAGCATATGGCAGAGTCGGAGCCGAGGATCGTCTCCGAACCCAAGCTGCAAGAAGGAAGGCGAGATCAAGGACAGCAAACATGGAATGTTATGGTGAGTACATAACTTTTTTATATTGATAAAATAGCAGAACATATTCTGAGAACTAAGCCAACATGGGGATGGAGAAAGAGGAGATTTTGCTGATAGGAATGACTGCAATTAAGGGTACAGAAAATAGGAAAGAGGGGCCAGAAATTTACTGGATAAAACTGACAAAGCAACCAAGGTAAGTATTTAGAGAGGGAAAGAAAATAGAATAGGAAGAGGTCAATAATTCATTTGGACTGCAGGCTAGTGATTGCCTTCCCTATCAAACATTGATATCAAGAGTATAGGCAAAGAAAAAGAAGGAGGGGATCTTAAGTTAAAGACTAGCACTGGTGGGGTTTTTAGCAGAATTTAGAACAGAAGCTGCTGTTAAAAAAAGGATAATTAGAAGGCCATATAAAATATTGCATGATAAGTACAGTAACCAGTCAGAGGGGGTTAGAAAGGATATGGAAGAGAGATTGGATAAGCATTTCACAAAGAAACAATGGGGGATATATGTATAGCTCCAAAATGTGTAACAAAGTCTAGAAGATTTAGGACTTTTGCTTAGGTAGTTTTATACCCCAAGCAGACTCTAAAGAATTTTTCATTGGGTAGATTGCAAATGTTGGAGGTGTGATGTAGAAGGAAAAGGCAATTGAGAACAAATTTTTGGGAGTGTAATAAGCTGGCAGGCTTTAAAAACATCCTGCAAACTACTCTTGACAGAAATAGTGGGTGAGCAAACAGGTATAATTAAAGAAATTAGTTTTCTGAGCTATGATACAGAATCAGAATTTGCATAGACACAGTAAGGCTTGCTAAGTTGAATTTGGGTGGCAGCCAAATGAGCATTTACTAGAAAATAAATAACCGTACTAGATGTAGTGACTATAGAAACAGAGATAAAACAACTGGAGGGGGGATCTTTAGAAAAGGGTAGGAGCAAATTACATAAAAAATTGGAAGTGGTAGGAACAATAAATGCAGAATAATGTTTTGTAGGAGGAATGAAGTTTAAGGGAGGGCAGGAAATGAATGAGTTTTGTAATGTTTTACAGTCAATGACTGTATAGATTATAAGTGATAACATTTGCAACTGAAAATGTTAGTATGGTTTATTTTCATTTATATAAATGCATGCTTGCCTATGTCATAAGTGATTACTTAATAAAGATGTTTTCTTGTTTAGAAAAAAGGATAATGCCATAATATGAACAAAAGATGATTAACTTTAATAATTGGCTTAGTTTCTGGTGTCATTCTAAGGGGATACGGTATTTGTCAGTAGAAGAGGATGTGGTGAATGAACCACGTAGCTTTGCCAAAGATGCAGGCATCTGAAAATTGGTTAAAACTTTATCCTCCCCATAGAGACGTAAGGTGATGCTAGATCGACAAACCTTCCAGCATAACAAAGGCAACTCAAGGAAACCTTAAGGTGTTGCTGCTCAATGCCAGAAGCTTAAACAAAAGCTCCACTCTCTTTAAGCTCTGCTCACCTTGGAGAATGTGTAGACATCTGTGCAGTTACAGAGACTGGTTTAAAGCCAGAGAAAGTACTCTGGCAATCAAAGGTTTCCTTGCCTTCCACATGTTTAGATCATCCATCAGCTACACAGATGGGGACTAAAGTTAGTGGAATCAAAACCAAGAACATACTTCCAAGTTAGTTAAACAGGATGGCGTGCTGGAGTTTTTCTATGTGTAAGTTCCTATGGACAAAGTCCCATACCCTGCCATATCCTAGTAGGCTATAGGTCACCCTGTATGTAACCCATAGCTTGTACTTAGACCTAATGGAGTCACTCACTGTTCAACCAAACACCTTGCTCTTGGGGGACTTTAACTACCTTTCTATAGACTGGAAATCTATATGACCTCAAATTTTGCAAGCATTGAGATTTTTGGATTTTGTAAACACAAACACCCCTGACCAGGTGATGGATATGCCCACTGGAGGATATATATTGGGCCTCGTATTCACAAATATGGGAGAATGCTGCACCGCCCCCCACTTCCATGTCGTATCATCCCTGGTCAGGTCTGATTACAAAGCTGTCTGCTTTGAAATAAAAATCCAATGTGGTAACCCCAATGAACCTGGTAACAGGAACTGTACCAAAGCAAGCTACTTTTTGTTAAGGGATAGTTTGTCACAATTCAAGTCCCTTCCAAACCCAGACAGCACAGCAACCTGCGTGGAATTGTTTACTCTGTACATCCATATCAGTGGCTGCATAGAGGCTGCTGTATCTACCAGAAGTAACCCCGCCCCCCCCCCCCGGTGAAATCTTAAAAAGGTTATACAACAAAAGGAAAAAAGATGTGACTAAATTCAGGTAGTGTAACTCCCAGAAAGATAGGAACTCGCTCATCAAACTAAACAGAGAACTAAAAGGGCTTATCATGACCAAGAAAGCTGATTTCTAGGACAAGAGAGCTTTATAGGCAAAAGACGACCATAAGGCCTTCTTCATTTATGTCAGAAACCTCAAAGGCAGCAGGCAAGTGAGCCGAACTGAAGATTAGTGACACTACATTCACTGAGCCAAGGAATATAGTGAATCTGCTGGCTGACAAATTCCAACTTTACCCCAATTTATGCCCAGCCTCTCCCCCGAGAAAATATCTTCAAACATTACCCCACCAACTATAAACAGGGAACAGGTCCTAGATGTGCTTCCTAAGACAAAGAACACAGCATTAGTGGGACTCAGTATCCCAGTTTGTCTCCTGAATAGCCTAGAATATGTCTTTCAGGGCTATTGGAGTCGCTATTTAACTGTAGTGTCAGATCAGGCTTTGTGCTATAACAGTGGAGGACTGCAAAAGTCATCCTTTTTCATAACGGTGGACCATCAACAAGCCCCGGAAACTGTAGACCTATTAGTCTGACTAATCCCATGTGCAAATCCATGGAATGAATTATCGTGGAAATGATCAGAGATGCAGAGAACTTTCGGACACTGGACCCACACCAGATGTTCATCGTGTTTCACTGCTGCAGTCATTACACTTGGGTTATCCTGCCGTCAGGCGATCCCACAGTTGGCCAGAGTTCCAAAGTCTTGGTCCGAGTTCGGTTGCTGTCGCCTCTTCCCTGACGTCAGTGCATCAGGGGGTATATAAGATGCAGCCAACGCCATTTTCTTTAGTCTTTCTTGCTGCGCGGTGCCCGAAGCAAAAGCAGTTCGCAAGTGCCGGTCGGCCGACTCCTGAGATATCAGATTCGATTTTCAGAACCAAAGTCTTCAATAAAGCTAAGTACCCCATTGGGGAAACTTTTTCTTGCCTCAGACCAATGTCAGTTTAAATCCTGATTCTTTACCCCCTGCTCCAGTCAAGCCAGACAGGTACTACAGAGTCCCTGACTCTCACAGATTTCTTTATAAAAACCCTGCTGCTGACCCAGAAACTATTTCCCAGGGTCCCAAAGGGGTAAAGGCTTCCACGGCTAAAAATCCAGTTCCCTCTGACAGGGATTCTAGAGCATTAGACAGATGGGGGAAGAAAGTTTATACTTCTGCAACTTTAGCAGTGAGGGCTTTAAATTGCCAGTTTCACATGCTTAAATATCAACAATATTTAATGTCTCAGTTAAAACAGAAAATGAGTACTAGTGCAGGACATCTTGACTACAAGGAAATGCAGGATTTATTGCATGCAGCTGAACAAGTGGGAAAACATACTTTGCAATGTGGTTTTGATTCATTAGAGGCTTCTTGTAGAGCAGCAGTTACAGGATCTGTGATTCAAAGGCATGCTTGGTTAAAAGAACAAAGTTTACCAGATCATGTTAAGGCAAGATTACTGGATGCTCCTTTACAGCAAGATATTTTATTTGGTGTTAAGGCAGAGGAGGTATTAAAGAAAAAGGAGGATAAGGCAAAATCTATGCAAACTGTGAAGGATTTCTTACAGGTACAGCCACCTCGATTTGGCAGAAATTGGTCTACAAAGAATTGGTCCTTTCCAGTGTCAGACAGGTCACAAAGAGGCAGATACAGACGCCCAAGAGGCAGATCTCAGCCCCAAGGCTCTTACAGACCAAGACAGTGGGGTGCTTCAACCCCAAAAGGAGGTGAGGACAAGTCACAACCTTACAGGAAACGGTCCCAATGACTTCCCCCTTCCAATGCCAACTCTTCCCTTTTGGCAGCTCCCTTAGGGGGAAAACTAGCACTTTTTTTCACAAAATTGGCAAGCAATCACCCAAGACAAATGGGTTCTGAATATTGTGTCTCAAGGTTACAGGTTCCACTTTCACACTTTACCAAGGCTAAAAGGAATGCCAGACCTGCCACAAAATCAATGGGCAGAGGCACAAAAACAAATTACAGCCCTCATGGACATGAGAGCTATTCAAAAAGTGCCACAGCAGGAACAAGGACAAGGATTTTACTCAAGACTCTTCCTGGTCCCCAGAAAGGACAAAGCCTGGAGACCCACATTAGACCTTTCTACTCTAAATACTTACCTGGATGTTCCGAAATTCAAAATGTTGACACTACAGCAGCTACTTCCCATGTTGGGCAAGAAGACTTGGCTGGTTACTTTGGACCTCAAAGAGGCATACTTGCATGTCCCTATCAGAGAAAATTGCAGAAGATACCTCAGATTCATAGCGGGTTCAATGCACTACCAATTTTCTGCACTGCCCTTTGGCTTATTTACTGCACCCAGGGTCTTCACAAAATGCCTGGCACCAGTAATTGCATTTTGCAGACAAAAAGGAATTCAAATATATCCATACCTGGACGACTGCCTGATTCAAGCAGAGAGCAAGGACATTCTTCTAAAGCATCTGGAGTTTGTAAAAAGGTTGCTAATTTGCCTAGGGTACACAGTAAATGAAAAGAAGTCAAAACTAGTGCCCTCACAAGAGATAATATTCCTGGGTGCCAGCTTAAATACAATGGCTCAGATGGCTTATCTCACGCCAGACAAACAAGGACAAACTGACACAGTATTTTCAATTGATGGCAACAAAGTCCCAACTCCCTGCAAGAAAAATTCTGCAGGCCTTGGGATTCATGGCATCCTGCATACTACTAATTCCATATGCCAGACTGCATATGAGGAAAATACAATGGTACCTAAAAGGTTTTTGGACTCAACACTCTCGCAGCTTGGAAACAGTAATACCACTAATTCCCTGCCTACAACAGGAGTTTCGATGGTGGGCACAGGCATGTCACCTCAACAAGGGTCAGCCTTTCACTCAGCCCACAGCCAGGCAGACTTTAACAACAGATGCTTCGGATTACGCCTGGGGAGCACACATGGCAGGAAAATGTATTCAGGGCAGGTGGACCACAGACCAGATGCATCTCCACATCAATCAAAAAGAGATGTTGGCTGTACAAAATGCCCTAACAGCCTTCAAGGACCTTCTGCATCCAGGACAATTATTATTAAAGACAGACAACACCACAGTAATGTGGTACATAAACAAGCAAGGGGGCACTCATTCTTACCCGCTATGCAGACAAGCCATGACCTTGTGGAACACAGCTCTAACTTATCAGCTTCATCTGCAAGCACAATTCCTGCCCGGAAAGAAAAATACTTTGGCAGACGACTTAAGCAGAAACATCATGGATCCTCACGAGTGGAAATTAAATCCACAAGTCTTTAGCATGATAACGCAAAAATGGGGGTGCCTGGACATGGATCTTTTTGCCACCCCACTGAATTGCCAACTACAAAAATTGTGCACAAGGGCTTATCACACACAAGCATGGAAAGTGGATGCTCTTTCGTTCAGCTGGAAAAGCCTAAAAGTTCATGCCTTCCCACCACTGCCTCCCCTTTCAAAGGTACTCCTAAAAGCCAGACAAGAAAAACCACAGATGATCCTGATTGCTCCAGACTGACCACACCAACATTGGTACCCAATCTTAAAGAACTTAGCTCAAGGCCCACCTTGGATTTTGCCTCAAATTCCGTACCTACTGACTCGACAAAACAATCAGATTCTGCACAGTCAGCTCAAAACCTTAAACCTGGCAGCATGGCAGATTCATTAGCCAAACAGACAACAACTCTCTCTAAAGCTGTTATGGATGTCATTTTGGAGGTCAGGAGGCCTAGCACTAGGAAATCTTATTCAGAAAAGTGGAAGAGGTTCTGTGCCTGGAACCAGGCTCAAAGCCTTGACCCTCTTGTCCCAAACATACCTCAGATACTACAATACTTAACTGAGATGCTGGACAAAGGACTATCCTTCTCATCCATTAAGATCCATGCCTCTGCCATCTCGGCTCATTACAACTCAGATCCTCCTATTTTCTCTCATCCATTGCTAAAGCAGTACCTCAGAGGGGCTAAAAACATAAGACCGCCCCGGAAAGCACCAACACCTACTTGGGACCTCAACTTTGTCTTGGAAAAACTCACTTTACTTCCTTTCGAACCAGCCAGTTCAGCAGAATTAAAATATGTATCATGGAAAACTGCTCTGCTTCTGGCAATAAACTCAGCACGAAGAGTCTCAGAACTACAGGCACTAATGGCAGTGGAGCCTTTCATCATTTTTCACCAAGACAGGGTTTCTTTAAGAACAAACCCTTCTTTTATGCCTAAGGTGGTATCCAGTGTGGCTCTTAACCAAACTATTCACTTGCCAACCTTTTATCCAAATCCCCAGAGTAAAGGGGAGAGACGTCTGCACTCCTTGGACATACACAGACAATTACGTTTCTACTTGGACAAAACAAAAACTTTCAGAAAAACTGAACAATTGTTTGTATCATATGCTGCAGGATCACAGGGAAAGGCCATTTCAAAGCAGACCATTTCAAAGTGGATAGGACATGTATCTGGTTCTGCTACACATAGCATGGGAAACCTGCACCTAGTAACATTAGACCACACTCCACCAGGGCAACTGCCACTTCTACTGCCTACCTTAGAGGAGTACCTACCAAAGACATTTTGGTAGCTGCAACTTGGAGTTCAGTGCACACATTTACCAAGCATTACCACTTGCCTCTTTATTCTAGATCCAGAGCTGGCTTTGCCACTGCAGTGCTGCAGGGCCTCATAGCCACACCAAACCTGTTATAGAACCAGCCACCCTGACTCAGCTTTGGGATTCAACCCAAGTGTAGTGACTGCAGCAGTGAAACACAATGAACATAGTACAGTTGTGTACCTACCATAAATGTAGATGTTCAAGTGTCTTCACTGCTGCAGTCCTGGTTACCCACCCGCCATCCCCTCTTTCTTACCTGGGTCATATCTATACCTTTCTACACTATACTACCTAAGTGGTGCTGGTTACTGAAGGTTTTGTTTTTACATTATTGTATGCTTTATTAGCAATATGTATTGCCTACCTTTTTGGGGGCACCTGACATCTGGGGCAAAAAAAACTGAAGAAAATGGCATCGGCTGCATCTTATATACCCCTGACGCACTGACGTCAGGGAAGAGGCGACAGCAACCGACGCCGGACCAAGACTTTGGAACTCTGGCCGACTGCGGGACCGCCTGACGGCAGGATAACCCAAGTGTAATGACTGCAGCAGTGAAGACACTCTAACATCTACATTTATGGTAGGTACACAACTGTACTTTTGGCTTTGTCAAGGGAAGGTCATGCCTAATAAGCCTGGTGGACTTCTTTGAGAAGGTTACTAAGGCAATGGGTGAGGATAAAGTGGTGCATACTGCCTACATTCATCTGGCTATGCATTTAACACAATGTTGCACTCAGGCATTGTAAACAGATGTGTGAAATTGGGCATAAATGTCTATGTAACATGCTACATAGCTAGCTGTCTCACAGATATGACCCCGGAAGTTAGGATTGGTGAGACCCACTCCACAAAAAGACCAATCACCAACGGAGTCCCTCAGGGCTCCATGATGTGCCTGCTCCTTTTTGGCATATCCTTCTTGGAAGTTGATGCTAGTGCCAAGGGCTTCTGGCTAAGTGTCCAGATGATTAGTAGTTAGGAGCAGTTATAGAATTCTCCCAAGACAGTAACATCTTACAGAGTGATCTAACAGAGAAATGTCTGGTGTCAAAGCCACGGCTTAAAACCCAGTGCCAATAAATGCATAACAGTACCTTTTGGGAAGTCGGCCACCCAAGGAAACTACGTCATTGACAAAACACCTCCTAAAAAGTTTACCTGGTAGTCGGGGATTTGGATACTCATGTGTTGCTCTACTTATAAGCAGAGGCATGGCATTTTGGTCAGGGAGGTCATTGTGCCACTGTATTTGGCCCTCATCGGAGCCATCATTGAGTATAAAGCCCCCATCGGTATATATCCGACCAAACACATGCAGCAGCTGGAACGTCTGCAGAGGTTCCTTACAAAAAGAATACAGGACATAAACGCAATCTCCTATGCAGATCGTCTTAAAGCCCCGTCACTGTACTATGCTTCTTACAGACTAGTAAGAGGTGACATATGTCTGGCATACAGGGCAACCTTGGGTCCAGCTCTGATGAATTTTTTGAATATCTGCTAAAAGATTAACATCAGAACTACTAGATCCAAGGGCCTGAATTTTGCTTGTGATATAAACAGGATATGTTAGAGAGAGATAGATGCGTATCTCAGAGAATTCCAGTTCTCTCGAATAGGCTCCCCATCTAAGATAAACAGAATCCCTCTCTAACTCTATTCAAGCGTAACCTGGACCACATGTTGGGAAATCAGAAATTTACCCCTGGTGTGGTGTCAATTTTTCAGTTGGATAGAGAGAGTAAATCATGTTTCACCTAAAATACATCTCTTTTATATAAATGTCAAAGATCGAAAAAATTGTGGGACACTGGTTGCAGAGCTAGGCTTATAAAGGCCTTTGCAGCCATTAGCCCTAGTATACGCCTATGAACCTATACATTTCAAGCCACAGTAGAATAAAATCTTACAGTTTTGAAAGACAAGTATTTTTTTTGCTGTTTTTACCTGAGAGACCTTCCTTTTCTTACTTTGAACAAGTTTATACTGCTTTATTACCTGTTTTTTGCATTGTACATTATCTGCACTTAGTTACATTTGGTCGAAAGTTTGTTGTTAAATTTAACTGTTGAGGCTACCCACTAAAGTGAGCTAGCCTGTGTAAGTGATTTATTACTGTTTTTCCTGCATTTCTGTGTACTTTCTAACTTAAAAAAAACAAAAAAACCCCAAAAATTATCCTTGTTTTCCTGCCTTTCTCGACTAGTTTAGACCAGTATACAGGCTTTGCTGTATTCTGGACTGTGGTGTAGTTCCTGTATTGTCCATTACCTTACTTGGATAGAAGGAAGTTTCTTTGCTCACCAGTGGGAGTGGGGAGCCTTGAGCAGCCTATCTGTCCCTGATGGAGTGACCTCAGCACAAAAGCTTGTAGTAATTGGTCGTTTTGGACCATTTCCAGCTCTTTTGAAGTTCCCTGTTTAAAATCCGCCCCTGAGCGTTTTTTTCTGGCTATACTACTCAGAAACAGCTCCTCGTGGTCCTGCAGAGTGGTGCTAGCAGCAGAGAACTGAGAAAAGTGACTACTTTCCTGATCTAAGTATTTTTTTGCTGCTTTTACCTGAGAGACCTTCCTTTTCTTACTTTGAACAAGTTTAGACTGCTTTATTACCTGTTTTTTGCATTGTACATTATCTGCACTTAAAGTTACATTTGGTTGAAAGTTTGTTGTTAAATTTAACTGTTGAGGCTACCCACTAAAGTGAGCTAGCCTGTGTAAGTGATTTATTACTGTTTTTCCTGCATTTCTGTGTACTTTCTAACTTAAAAAACAAACAAAAAAAAAATATCCTTGTTTTCCCGCCTTTCTCGACTAGTTTAGACCAGTATACAGGCTTTGCTGTATTCTGGACTGTGGTGTAGTTCCTGTGTTGTCCATTGCCTTACTTGGATAGAAGGAAGTTTCTTTGCTCACCAGTGGGAGTGGGGAGCCTTGAGCAGCCTATCTGCCCCTGAAGGAGTGACCTCAGCACAAGAGCTTGTAGTAATTGGTCGTTTTGGACCATTTCCATCTCTTTTGAAGTTCCCTGTTTAAATTCCGCGTTTGCGCGGCTTTGCGTGATTGTGCGTATAGCACAGCGCCGGTTAAACAGGCTTAAACTATTCCTGGCACCACCAAGTTTGCACTTCAATTTTTCCCCTTAAGAAAGCTCTACTTTCAACAAAATCAGTCTATTCGCTTTATCATAAGCCTAGCACTTGCTCCTAAAACCTTTCTTTTAAGTGAAGCACCCTTAAACTAACGTAAGCACTACATCAACCTACAACCCGTGCTAATACCCACTTCCCTTCAAAGTCCTCTCTCTGACCCAGTTAACACATCACCCCCTTATACTATTCTGGCATGTCGAGTGGTATATTACTGACGTCCTCTCCAGTTCAGCTGGTTAATCTGGGAATCCTGAGACAATGTTACAATTGTCTCATGTACACAGACAACCCTCTCCTCCTCCCAACAAATACAAACACATGTGAGAGATGCAACTATATAGCCAAACTGGAGGCTGAACTCTCTCAACACAGGACTAGCAAGACCAGACAGGAGGAGAAGGTAACAACACACACAACAAACCCAGTCTCACATAAACCAAACACAACTGCAAACCAAACACATAGTAACACAAAGACATACTCGGAGGCTCTAATAAAAAACTTACCGAAACAACAGAGGCTCCCAAAGTAGACATCCAGGAAAACAAAACACCACCTGAAAACTCTGCACAAGCAACACATAGTACACAAAGTCAGTGTGCCAAACAATCACAGCCCTTAAGGCGTAACACCATGCCTGATACACTAGTAATAGGTGACTCTATAGTCAGACGCACTGACGTCCCACTTACCAGGCTGAACAAAGAGAGGGTAATGGTGAGCTGCCTGTCGGGAGCTAGGATCCGCCACATAACACAAACACTCGGGTCACTCCAAAGCAAGTACAAATATGACGCCGCCATTGTCCATGCCGGCGTGAATGACCTGAGACGTACCTCCTTGGACTACATGAAAAGAGACATAGAGGAGCTCTCTGATTATGTAGCCCAGGCCGGTATGACCCTGACCCTGAGCAGCATCTTGCCCTCACCAAGAATGATGCCACAATACAAAGACAAGATGATCAGCTTTAATAATTGGCTCAATTACTGGTGTCATTCTAGGGGGATCCAATGTCTGTCTGCTTGGGATGACATGCTGGACAAGCCACGCTGCTTCGCAAGGGACGGCTTGCACCTGTCACCATTGGGCTTCCGGATATTGGCCATGGCTCTTGCCACCCCCATAGTGCCTTTTTTAGGCAAGGCTCAAAAGACAAACCCACCACCTTAGAAAACAATAAAGGAAAAAAACTAAGGGTAATGCTGCTCAATGCCACAAGTCTAAATCTCAAGATGCAGGCTCTCAAAGCACTCCTCAGTATGGAGAGCATCTATGTCTGTGCAGTAACTGAAACCTGGTTCAAGGCTCCTGAGAGCACCCCAGCCCTACCAGGTTATACCTCGTATCATGCATTTCGGCCCCAAAACCTGGGCCGAACCACAAAAGGAGGGGGAGTGTCCATATTCATTAGACACCCACACCTCCAGGTTAGTGGAAACGCATGAAGCATCGGAGACCATCCACGTGCAACTAACCATAGGCAAAACTGCTATACAACTTGTAGCATGCTACAGACCACCTTCGCAATCTCAGGAACTCCATTCAGCCTTCCTGAAGACACTGGAGGATATGAATGTCTCACCAAATACCATCATATTGGGAGACTTCAACTACCCAAACATAGCCTGGATGCATTAGTCAAGCCCCAGCACCATAGCCCAAAGGTTCCTGGAATTCATCAACTCAAATGCAATGGAACAACTAGTCACCTCCCCCACAAGGGGAAATAATATACTTGACCTGATCATCACAAACATGGGGACAAAATGCTCAACACCGGAAGTATACCCCTCACCAGTGAGATCAGACCATAAACTAATAACCCTAGATATTCATATCCCACCTCCACCCCCAGCACAAAAGACCACAGTGAGAAACTTCTCAAAAGCTGACTTTACACTCCTTTGGACTGAAATGGTATCCTTCGAGCCCCCTGGGCCAGTGGAAACCACATCCCACACTGCTGAATCCTTCACAAATGCTTTCTACGGTCATCTCCAAGAATGCATGGATCATGCAATCCCAAATAAAACCAAGACCCTCTCCACCAAAGACAGGCATCCAATCTGGTGGACCCCAGCCATAAACAAACTTTATAACAAGAGAAGGAAGCTACTGCAAGACGGAGCAAAATCTCATAAAGTGAAGGCATCCCTGATCAGCACTAGCAAAAAACTACGTTCGCTAATAAAATCATCAAAGGCTAACTTTGAGAGAAAAATCGCTAAGGACACTAAAGATAATCACAAGGCCTTCTTCAGTTATGTTAGAAACCTGGGCGGAAACCCTCAGATATGCGCAGAGTTAGTTCATAACGGCAAAAAATACACTGAACCCACAGATATTGCCAACATACTGGCAGACAGGTTCAGTGCAAATTTCTCCCCTCCCTCTCCCCCAAAAGACGAAATAAATATCTCAGCTGAATGCAACCTCCCCGAAATCTCAGATGTCCAGGTGAGAGCTGCCCTCAGCAAAGCTAAAAATACAGCATCCATGGGACCCGACGGTGTCCCGGGTTGCGTGCTATGTGAACTCCTAGAGGAGCTAAACCCGCACATAAGAACGCTGTTTAATCTTAACCTTGCTACAGGATACATCCCTAAACACTGGCGTACAGCTACAGTGGTCCCACTCCACAAAGGTGGCACCTCTACAGACCCTGGAAACTACCGCCCCATAAGCTTGACCAGCCTGGTCTGCAAAGCTATGGAAAGGATCATTATGGAACTCATAAACAAAGACATCGGGGACCTGCAGACAATTGACCCTACCCAGTTCGGCTTTGTAAAAGGCAGATCCTGTCTTTTAAACCTGGTGGACTTTTTTGAAACAGTCACTAGAGCCATCGATGAAGGCAAAGCAGTTCATACAGCCTACCTGGATCTGGCAAAAGCCTTCAACACAATACCCCACTCAGGCATCATCGACAAGCTCAACAGCTTAAATGTAAACCCATTTGTCACAAGATGGGTTGCAAACTGGCTAAAGGACAGAACCCACAAAGTCAGAATAGCTGGAGCTATGTCAGACTCTAGGGCAGTCACAAGTGGAGTCCCACAGGGCTCTGTCTTGGGACCCCTCTTGTTCGGCATTTATTTCTCAGATGTGCAGGCAAACACAGGGGGGTTGTGGCTGACGAAGTTTGCAGACGACTGCAAACTAGGTGCCATAGTCGACACACCAGCTGACACATGCATCCTCCAGAAGGGCCTCACAGAAACGGACGACTGGTGCCAGAGTCATGGCCTTAAACTAAATGCCAAAAAATGTATAGTCATCCCCTTTGGAAAAAATAAAGTACCCACAAATTACCACATAGGTGGTAATCCATTAAGTACGGAAAAAGTAATCAGAGACCTGGGGACCCAAGTTGACAGTGACCTCTCATTTGACACCCACGTTGCCAAAGTGGTTAGAAAGACCTTCTACCTTGCTCACCTTATCATGAAGGGATTCACATCCAGATCAAAGGATGTCATTGTACCCTTATATTCTTCCCTTATCAGGCCTATGATTGAGTACAATGCCCCATTTGGTATGTACCTCACCCGGCACCTGCAGCAGCTGGAGAGACCCCAAAAGTACCTTACCAAGAGGATCAAGGGTCTCCAGCATATGTGATATGCTGCCAGACTGAAAAAGCTCCAGCTCTATTCAGTAGCATACCGCCTGCTCAGAGATGATCTGTGCCTTGCGTACAAGGCCATGTCCAATTCAGAATTAATGGACATGCTCCACCTCAAAAAATCCAAATCCATCAGAGCCACGAGAGCTAAAGATCTAAACCTCAGCACAAATATGAATAGGACATGCTGGAGGGATAGATTCATAACCCAGAGGCTTCCCGCACTCTGGAACAGGATACCTGTCCATGTTAGGCAGAGCCCCTCACTGACTCTCTTCAAGAGAAATCTGGACGAATGGACGGGTGATCGTAGGTTTACCCCGGGGATCATCTCTGTGTCATTGCTAGATAGAGGCACAGTAAACTAAATTTAATTTAAATTGTACACTTTTGTATCTTTACATGGGGTGGTGAAAGCCGCATACACTTTGGTTAGGCTTATAAATGCCCTAGGGCAGATAGCCTAGTACTATACTATGAAACTATAAGATACATTATTCTTCATAAAAAAATGACGCTAAACTGTGATCCTCCTAGTAGCATTATATTTTCTCATAAATCTGTTTAATCCCATGTGAACACACAAAATTACAAATGTAACTCTAGAGAAAGAGGAAGCTGCTTATTGTGTATGGGGCAGATGGGGGTTGCCACATCTGTCATCATATGATTTGACATTTAATATTAGCCAATATATTAGGGATAACCAAAACTGTAGAAATGAGTGGACTGATGTCTTCATGAAATATAAAGCAGTTGTAACTAGTGTCATGGGTTCAAGATATGAAAATAAGATTATTTAAAGGAAGAAAATTCCACCTGGAGAAATTGGTTCCTGTCTCAAATATGGGCACACAATGAGTTTAAAAGGGTTATACCAAGTAATGATGATATAATCTGGTAGGATGTAGGAATTAAAAAAAATGAAACAAGAGTAGATGGTTGATAGAAACCTTACAAAACATGCAGATATAATTTGGACTCTCCTTGCGACAGTCTTATACATGCACACGGTTAGCATCTATATGCTTTGATTTCCAAAATGTAAGGAACAGCAAGACACATCAGGCCCTGTGGCAAAAGTGGATAGCAATTAAGAAAGGAAGGGCTAGCACCATATATATGGATCTATGGGAAGGAAGGGAGTAGCAAAGTTAAACAATTGCAGACCAGATGTAGAAATTGGGAAAAACTATGCTTGGGTTACAGAACTGTGGGAATCAGTCTGGAGCATGGAAAAATATTGTAAAGATGGCCTTCTATATGAGATTAACATATGAGGATACTACACAAGAGATTGCCTAACCCCAAGGAGTTTGATTAAAAAAGGTAGGAAGAAAGACTCCTCTTGTTGGAGATGTAACCAGCGTGAAATAGATTGTATACGTATTTCCTGGGAATGTCCCCAGCTAAGCACTGGTGGACCCAGGCTAAGGTAATTTGAAATAGTTTTTGTAGGAGAAGTGAAATTAAAATGGGAAGAATAAGTCTTTCACATTAATTACAAGGAAAGCGAGCATTCTCGTAATCAGACCCAAGTCAAACTACTTTTAATAAGTGTTGTAGAGAGAATTTTTGATAGAGTATAGAAAACAAAGGCATCCGTTCAGTGTGAAAGCATTTGCAAAGAGTACTGCAGGTTATTAAGAAAATGCCTTTAATTTGTAAAAAGGGAAGGAATAACAGAATCTTTGTCTGTAGTAGAACTCAGTGTTTTCCTTCTTTGGTTTTGTCTTTACAGACCAAGGAATTATATTGTAGATAACATACACAAATGGAATCATCCAAATCCATCCTGTGCTTCACTTTGTGTTATTTTTTATTATAATTTTAATGTTTTGTTCTTTGATGTTAGATGTTTTTTTTTTTTTTTGTTGATTTCAGTAAATCAGTACAATTAAAAAGAAATGATATCTAAAACAATAGAGTCCATTGATAGGCCCTTGTGGCATGTTAGATATTTCTTGGATGTCAGTGAGAATGACACCCTGAGGCATTTAGATACATTGGCAGTTTATTGTGCATGACACATTTTCCATGCTAAATCTTTAATTGTGTACAGGAGACAAGGTTACAATCTCAAACTAAAAGCTTTAATACAGTGTATTAAGCAATAGCATAAATCCAGCCAATTCCATGAGGTATTTATAAATATTTATATTATAAGACAAGTCAGAGATGACTCAGAGATAGCTAGTTGTGCTAGCACATAGTAAGATAGGAGTGTCCATGTATTTTCTTGTTACCAGGCAAAATGAAATCCATCCATCCTCAACCCATTTTCCAGTTTTGCACATGATGTAGGGGTGTCACTTTCAAAAGTGAAAATCATCTTGAGCCAAGGTTTACTCCGCCAGGTGTCTAACTGTACCACTGTAGTTCTTTCATACCACTCAATTCACACACACACACACTCATACCAATGGCCAATTTAGAGCTTCCATTCCACCTACGCATGTCTTTGGAATGTGGGAGGAAACTGGAGCACCTGGAGGATACCCATGCAACTGCAGGGAGGACATGCAGACTACACACAGAAGGCACCTCAGCCGCGAATTGAGAACCTCTTGCTGTGAGGCGATAATGCTAACCGCTGCACCACAGTGGCAAAATTAAATCATGCCAGTAAATAAGATGTTCTACTTAGTACCTTTTGTTCTTTGGTTTGTACTGGCAAACTCGTTAGCAAAGATGTTCTGTTTGCTAAAAAATGCATCAGAATTGGTCCAAAGATGACTTGAGCCCATTATAAAATAATTTATTGTCGGCTTGACTTGTTATTGCAATTAGGAAACACATACAAAATCCATTTCAGAGAGACAGTTGAATGTTACATCTCACTTAAAATTAATAAGACATTCAACATATTCTTAATGTTTCCCACCAAAATTTGTAATGTTTTTGTCTTTCATTGTCATACACAGTACTCTTAAATAATCTTTATTCGTTGTTATTGTTTCTTAAAGACAAAAACCTCATATCAAAGTCTCATTTTCATATATTTCAAATGTCTGATATCAAATAATATTTCTTACACATACCGTGAGGTACTTGTAAGAGTTTAAATCTTGTGAAAATAAATGTGTTGTGTTAGTGTAGTGTACATAGCAAAACTGAATTGTGCACTCTGCAAAAAATGTAATTTATCTCTTCAGGTAAATATATAGCTAATAATTCTGCATGTAACCTTTGTTTCAGTCTTGCTTTGTTTCTTTTTGGGGATAAACTCTTGGCTAGGCATTAAGCCTAGTAACCTCTTGTGATCCTATGATAACAAAGCAGTTTTTATTATGTGAAATAAGCTGTATAACTGCATAATGTTTTTTCAATGCTAAAACAAGATACCCTGTCTTTATACTTTACTCAAGCTGTTATTCACTTTCACAAACCCATTTGCAATTTGCATTTTCCTTTGTTTTGTAATCCATTATTAGTTAATCCCATAAGCATAACATGATTTTTTCCACCACTGCTATTCCTTTAAGCAAAAAATATAGTACACTGTCACTGTTATTTTTCTGTTTCATGACATTTGTGTAATGTAAGCTTGAGTACTATTGAGTAACCTTTTTTTTAAGATAATTATATAAGTTGCCTCAGTAAACATGTCACAATAACCCTGCTGTGTTTTATCCTTTAAGCTGATACCCAAATAGTGAGAGTCGTGATGTAATTCTGTAAAATCTGTGTTTGATCATATATATTTACTGTATACAGTGGAAGCAGTCTGGTAATGTCTTACATACTGCACATTTGAAATTGCTGTGTTTTCTGGTGTTGGAATTGTAATAAAATAATTTTGCGTTGTGAATTCAGTAAGCAATGTCTTTCAGCTTTTCCCAGTTAGGGGCTGCCACAGCGGATCACCGGTCCGCAGATTGATTGATGGTGGTGTTTTACAGTGCCAAGTTGCCAGCCTGGTGCCCAACTTTCACAGAAGGCACATTTGCTTTGTGAATTCATTAAAGTTATTAAAATTGCTGAAACCCTTATGCTTAAGATAAGACCATCACTAAATCTGTTTTAATAAATGATCTAGTCTTTAAACCAGTATATTTGTAGAATAAACTACAAATGATTTTGCTGCCTTTTGTCTCACGGTCTGATAATGATAGTAGAGAAATAGCTTTGCAGTTTTTCTTATGTTTAAATGTACAAGTAACTAGGCCTAATCTATGGCTGAACCATTTCAGTGATGTGCTTGTTATTTTTCTTGTTGTTTCATATGTCATTTCTAGGCTTTTGATCTGAAATGATCTTAAGAAGCCTAGCCTTTCATTCCCATGGTAGTTTTCAGCTGTTATACTTTACATATAAGTAACCCAGAGATGGGCCAAACAAGGATATGTTGGGACATTGGGACACTTTTTACATGTTATCCCTTTCTATTTGGGACACAAGTGCTAAACTAGAGGTGAGTCTGTGGTTACCAATCCATTAATCCAAACTACATTTGAATAGAGTAAGAGAAGTACTTTGCTTTATGAAGAGTTGAAGTCAATTCCATAAAAGTGGTATTTTCTTGTGACACCAAACCTATCCCTCCAAAATGTTCTATTTATTTTGCAAAAGAGTTAGAGCTGTCTTGAGCGGGAGTTTGATACCATTGGACTTGTCAGTGTGTAATATGTCTGACTGAATAAGGTCTGTTGAAGCCTGTCAGTAGGTTGTATGTTACTTAAAAGAGGGACAAGGCTTTCAGATGGTCTGCATAATTGGTAAGATTTAGGCCATTGATTTTTTTTTTAAGGAGAAAACATTGTGGTCATTCTAGTTGTGACAAGTGTTTGGGCAGGTACCTACCAAAAGGGGCATTATATTTAATGATCAGCCTAGTGAGTGCTGAGTGCAGTAGTACAATTACATCCCTGGATCTAGACGCAATACCTTTAGATATAAGCTCTGCTATGAAAACTGACTTCCTTGCAATAGTGGCTATATGGTGACCAAAGGACAGTTCATTGTTTACATAGATTGTCAGGTGTTCTTAATTCAGATTTTCTTTATGATACATTTACTCTGTTGTCAATTATTTGTGGTTAGATGCCTCTAATTGCTAACTTTTTTCATGCCACTGGACTAGTAAGTAAAACTTTTTATGGCATTTCTCTCTGAATAGAATTTAGAAAAAATGCTTAGATACAAATCGGTTTTACAAAAATAAAATCCTTTGATGTCACTTGTAATTTTAAGAAATGCATATAGTTTGTGTAAAATGATATGAAAAGTAATCTGGTTGTGACCGCAGTATACTAATTCCATGTAGTAACGCCTTAATTCATATAAATGTAGCAGGAATTAACAATACATATTGGATACCACCCTCTCTAAGAATTAAGATTTTTATATGCTCATTTTTAATTTTTTATTATTGAAATTTCACATGAAATTCAGTTAATCTGTTTTTTAAAATGGTCTAATGAACATATTACATACTTGTATGTAGTTTTTAATATATAAACTTTTTTAAATAAAGTGACACCATCTGAATTTTATCATGTAGTACAAAATACTGAAGTCCTTATGTGTCAAATCCTTAATTACTAGTTAGGTAGAAGTCAAACCTTGAATTTTTTGATTAAAATAAACGCAAGTGAACTTTATCATGCAGACAAGGAAGCAAGTTATTATAAGCTGTCAAGCTTCACCTCCTCTGAACCATAAACTGTGTGCACCACTGAGGAGAAGCCTTGACTGAAGCTTTGCTTTTTGTGAAGAACACTGGTTCCACTGCTGGTTTACTGCAAGATGACTCTTCTCAAGGCATTTGACATACTGTTTTTAAATAACTGTACTAGACTGTAGACCTGCACCATGTCTCAGAATAACTCTTATTTGATTTTACAGCAAGTGAAAATAAAATAAGCAAATTTGTCACCAATTCAAAAAAACTCATCTCACCATTGCCACTCTCTCCATATTCTGCAATGGCTTGAACTACCTAATTACCTGAACTTCCTCAAACTTACCACTACCCACAAGTTTATCTTCAAATCTTCCAGCTGCCTCTCTCTTGCTACCACCTTAACCCCCTATATTCCCAACCGCTTACTCAGATCAGAAAACCAAAACCTCCTACAAATCCTCACAATCCCCCCCCCAGCCACCTCCTGCTATCCTACTCCATATCTAAACTATGGAACTCCCTCCCTCCCTTTGCAGTACTCCAAACTACACCAACTTCAAATCTGTCTTGTTCTCTCACCTCTAGCTACTGTCATCTCCATCCCCTGCTAGTCCTACTTCTCATACCATTACTTTGTCTACTACTACTACACTCCATTAAACCAGTACTGGGGACAGCCTTCTGTTGCACCTTGGCTAACCTTGTTAGATTTTCTTATATCAGTAAATGTATCTAACTTTGTACATACACAAGTTCCAACAATGTCCTAATATTTGTATTTCTTTTCATGATTATATTATACCTCATATGTATTATGCTGTATTCTCAGCCTAATTTAGATGATTATACTGCTTTGTGTATGCCTGTAATTGTTCATTGGAGCTTTTCTCCCTGGGCCTCCACTGAAAACGGGCTCTTCTTGGCCCAGTGGACTTCCGTGGTCATCAAACTGAAAATAAAAATAAAATAAAAAAATAAATGACTGGAGGCAAAGACAAGCATGTCTAAAAAATAAAACTTAAGAACAAACAACAAAACAAGCTTGAATGAAGACAAGAAGATAAGCAGAAGTCTGTATAAAGTTTAGTGTTTTTGTTCTCGTTTAGTACAAATCAAGAACTTCATCAGAACTGTAAACACTTAAAGATGCATTCTTTTTATACCAAACATAAATCATGTGACTGTCAGCTGACATACAATCATGACATTTAAAAATAAAGTTAAATTATGAGAAACGGTGATTATACTACGATAGCATAAAAAGCTAAAAATAAATACTAAATATTAAATACTAAATTTAAAGTTAATACCTTAAAATGTTCTGTAACCATTGTACTTTTTAAAAGACATTTAATATTGATTATTTCATATCAGCATTAAGAAATATTTGCCATTTTACTTCCTTGCATTCTAAAATTATATTAATGCCACAGTTAAAAACCTTAGTTGTAACAGAATCAACATTGACAACTAACTTCTTAAATTCAATACTGTTAGTAGCATAATTTGCTAATGCATTATTAAAATCTTTGTTTTTTTGGATTGCCAGTATTGAAACTTTGTAAAAACCTAGTGATAATCCTTTTCATAATGCTTCTATAGGAGGTTATTCTTCTAAGAATGTCATTATTTCACCTTATTCAGTTGTTAAATTGTAAAGCTAATACTTATGAAATGGAGAAAAAAAATTAAGCTGAAGTCTACTTGAATATGATAATATTTACTTGGAACATTGCATAGCTTCACAGCAAGTTCTGTCAGGATTAAGAATTTTTAAGATTTCAAATGGTGTTATAGTCAGTGATGAAAATGACAGTAATTTGAAAGATTTATTCAACAACACTGATGTTTAAGTTATAAAGTTGTTCATAAAACATAACTTAGTCAAGATTGCAGATTTAAAGACACAAGTATGTAAACTTGGCACCAGTGTTAGGGGGACAATTTCTTTGATTCATGTTGCCCCCTGTATGATGATGTTTTTGCTGAACTTGAAAGACATATAGCTACAGCTATCAGAAAAAAAGAATAAAAAGCTCCTTAGAGATTTTGGAGGCTGATATTAATAATATTGCTTATCCATTGAGTAACAAACTATTTCATTCAAGAGGGGGAAGTCAAAAAGAATCTATTGACCATGGAAATAGTTTGGATGATTTTTCAAATACAATGACTGTTACTGATGATAATTTTCTGCCTTTGAGGTGTCATTCTGAGGTGGTAGATGACTCAGTTGTTTCTAAATTAGCAGCTAACACAGAAGCTAATACTCATGCAAAGGAGAAGTTGATGTGAACAGAGAACTATTTCTTCTCTTGCCCCTGACCCTTTCTTTAACCATAATTTTCAGTTGGGACAGAAGAGGAGTGTCGGAGCATGTAGGAAGCAGAGGGGTTGGAATTATTGAAACCTGTGATGATAAACTGTTATCAATTTTTTTGACATTCACTTCCCCTGAGCTTTCTTACTTCGTTGTTGCTGTTGTGTCTTTCGGCTTATCCCGGTTAGGGGTCACCACAGTGGAACTCCGGTCCGCTAATGTTTGGTAGTGGATTTTTACGTGCCGAGTTACCAGCCCTGACACACAACCTTCAACGAAGGCACGCCCATTCACCCTTGCCTCCACACAGAAGACGCTCTAGCTGAGAATCGAACGGGAAAACTTCTTGCTGTGAAACCAAAAATAAGAAAGTTCATATGTAAGTTGGATCCTTTTCATGAGTAAACAGACTTCATGGATGGTTTTCTGTCTTTTCTGGGCAAAGCAAAACGGTCACTCTGAGAAAATGTCCTGAAGGATCAGAACGCCTGATGCTTCAACTTATTTCTAAATAAATCAGTTAGATGGCCCAGATTGTAAGCTTGAAACTATAAAAATCAATTCCCTTTTCATCAGATAAACATGAGCAAAAACATCTAGCACTCATTACTGGTAGAGTATAACCCATGTCAGCTATATAATGTCCGAAGTAGAAGAACAAATAAAATTGATGAATCATTCTCATTTCACATGCACTTCTGAAATTTTGGACAGCATGTTTCCAGTAAGTATTCTTGTTACTCATCTGTTCAAAGATGTTATCAAAGATGTTAGTCTATTGTACATACATATTTATGCAGTCAGTCTCACCACTGTTTCAAGACTTTTACCATGCCTAGGCTGCAAAAATATTAGATGGGGTAGTTTTGTTGTTGCTGGTTGCACATTTAATAATTACTGGCGAACATTCTTAGAATGAAATTATCATTTTATCAAGCTGCATGAAAGCAATTTTAAAACTTGTAATTCTTTGAACCCTCTTTAAAAACATTCACTTAAGAAAATGAAAATTCTTTCTTGGCATAAGTCATCTGAAGTTCAGATTGCCCAGCCTCTCACATTTTTGTTGTTCATTCTGGCTCACTGAGGTTATGGTTTGCTTCCATTATGTGGATTTCTCACCAGATTCCTTATTTTCTTCTTCCTGCCACACCCTGCTGTATGGATCCTTGCAGCTTCAGCCATTTTTTTTACCACAAGCTTAATTTCTGCCATGCTAATTTTCGGGGTCCTATTAGATGACCGAAGACACATTCTTTCGAATGTGTCTTGGTTGAACTTTTTAAAGACGAAAAGGCAAAATGAAGAAGCGACATATAAGCGAATTCTTTCCCTGGGAAAGAAACCACTTGGCTGTGTCCGTTACTTTGCCGTTTTTGTCACTGTAGTGCGATCTCGGAGTTGGTATATTTAAGTAGGAGGGTGGGGGAGCACAGCCCCCCTCTTTATGTTCTAAGTTTTTTGTTTTTTTTTTCCCCTTGGAAAAAAATCACTGTTCGAGTTTGTAAGCTTTCACTTACATGGGGTCGATAAATCATCGTTCGCTATTCTAAGCATTCGATGATTTAATATAGACGTTCATTTTCTTATGTTTCTCTGGAACTCCTATTTCTTTTGATTTCTTGGAAAGCGGTGAGAATGACAGTCTGAAACATTCAGTTAAGTTGCCATTTTATTGTGCTTAAGACATATTCTATGCTGAACATTTAATTACATAGCTGTTACAGGAGATAAGACGGCACAATCTCAAACTAAACTCAAGAGAGTTTACTTTATTAGACAAGTCAATGATAACTATACACGCCAACATAAAGTAACAAAGAAGTGTCCATATTTATTTCTTGTTACCAGGCAAGAACCACATTCTTGTCAGGTTAAGTATTAAAATTATTCAAGAATATCTTGAGCGTATTACAAAATTATTCTGTCAGCCTGTCTTGTTGCATTTAGGAAAAAAAACATACAAAATCCATTTCAAAGAGATAGATAAATGTTACATCTCACACAGACGTAATAAAAATTAAGAACGGAACTGAACATGCTCTTGCATGACATATTGTTAGCAATTGGTAGGCAGAGCAAGTTTCCTACCAATGGGCCCATAGCTTTCATCATTGCCAAAATGTGACGTTTATTATGCTGCTACTTAATAGTTTCACAGGTGAGTACTAGGCTAGCTGTCCTTGTGGACCATTTTAAGCTTAGCCAGTTTCTCTTTTTGGGATGTCCCACTTGGTTATAGATTGGTCTTGCCCAGCCCATGGTTGATAATTATATATTACCCCAATTAGAATTACTGGGATCATACCAGAGATAATTTGAGGGGACCCATTTATGGGATAAAGCATTCAGGAGCAGCCTCTGTCTGTTAGTAGTACAAGGAGCAGTCCTGGGGCAAGTTTTCTGTTTCCCATCCATAGACAGATAAACTCTGTTTTATGTGGGTAGGGAGTGGTTCCAGAGCAACAATATAACCTGAGAGGTAACTGTCCCTCCAAACCATTCTGTTGCAGAAGAGATTTATATCTCCAAACTGTGTATTTCTGATGCCATTTGACTTACTTATTTGCAGTAAATAAATCAGTATTGGGTTGGAGGATGCCTTATATGCCAGATACAGGTCACCTCTTAGCAGTCTGTAGGATACCAAGTATAGTGATAGGGCTTTGAGTAGGTCCATGTAGGGCATGTTGTGTAGGCCTTGTATGCTTTTAGCCATGTACCTTTGAGGGCATTCCAGTTGTTGCATGTGTCTGGACAGATGCATGCCAAAGGAGGCAAAGGCCGAATAAAGGGGGAAAATGACATCCTTAGATCTAGACACAGCCCCTTTGTTTATAACCTATGCAATTAAAGGAAGACTTCCTTACAATAAAGGACACATTGTCTAAAGTTAGGTCACTGTCCAAATAAGTTCTCAAATCCTGAACAACTGGGTCAACTTTTAGGGGCTTATTGTTAATGTGATGATTCCCTGGGATAGATGACTTCCAGGAGGATACAATAATAGATTTTTTGGCATTTCATTTCAGACCATGATTTTAACATTGGTTATTTATGTAAGAAAACCTTCCTTGCAGTCATTGCAAACTTAGTCAGCCAGAGCCCTTTGGTACTGACTTTTACTTCAGAAAAGTAGTTACCAAACAGGAGAGATCCCAACAAAGAACCCTTGGAGGAACTCTACTGGTGACTGGTCTGTTTGTGGAAGTAACTTCCTCTATTTTTATTATTTTTATTTATTTATTTTAATCTGTGTCATGTATGTGAGCCAGTTGGCAATCTAGCAGGTGACAATAGGGATTTATTCTCAGTTTTTTTAGCTTTTCTACTATGATTGATTGGGGAATTGTGTCAAAAGGTTTGGTCGGGTTGAGGTATGATGTGTGTACCATTTTTCCTTCTTCTATTGCTTTAGTGACTTCACCAGGTTGATTAAGCATGACCTAATCTTAATCGCAATCTAATTATGATCTTAATCATAGATCTAAGAGTCTATATAAAAAGTAGCTGATTAGATATTAATCTTGTATGGAATGCTTTAGATACTGCTAAGAATAAGGATGCTACAATTTCACCATTGCTATGCTTTTCCTTTATTGTATTTAAAGAAGTACAGCAGTTCTTTGTATTTGTTATGGCCTGGATGAAACCCATACTAAATTGCTGAATGTAGATTACTGCTGAGGGGGTCTGTGAGAATTTGGTGGTGCATAAACTTTGTTCTTCAAATGTAAAGGGTGGGTGCAGGATAAGTACAGGCTTGTAATTTGAGTGTTCATGGGGTACCACCTTTATGGAGAGAGATGATAAGGGAGTTGTGGTTGTAATGGCTGACTAGTGTGGATATAGGTATGCTGCGACATGAACTGCTTTTCAGAGATATTCTGGAGTAAGATTGTTTGGTGCTGAAGTTGTGTTTTGTAGATTTTGTAGCAAACCTTTTGATAGGACTACTTGCAATTAAGCTGATGAAGAAGACAGCAGTTTGAGAGACTATGAGGTATGTCAGAGGAGAAGATGCCAGTTATTTTATTAAAGAAATAGCAGGATTTATAAGAAATGCAACAACTCTGCAAAGGTAGTTTCTACATGTCCCAGACCTCTGAAACGTTTTGCTGGAAACCTGCATTCAGCAAAAAATAACCGTCATGTCCCAACTGTAGGGATTAATATATGTAACTTATAGGTGTATGGGAGTTTGATTCCATGCAAGACGATCTGTGTTTCAAATATTCTAGATTTGGTTTTCAGCAGAGCCATATTTGAGGATTGGTACACGCAGAGTTTGACTTCATGCAAGACAATATGAGTTTCAAATATTCTAGATGTGGTTTTCAGCAGATCCATTTTGGAGGATTGGTACATGCAAAATTATTTATGGATCCCATTTATAAAGTATGATTTGAATTTGCAAGCTATACTATTGTTGGACTAGGAAGGGAATGGGTTGGTTTGGCTTTATTGCCTGGTTTGCGTAGACAATTGATTGAGTTCCAGAAGCATATGGAGTTGTTCTGATAAATTTAATGTAACTTGTTATAATATTTTTCTTGTCATTTTAACCAAGGTTTTTGCTTGGTTCCATTGTTTATAATTCTGAGAGATTTTATTGGTCCTGTTTAATTGCTACCCTTTCTATGCTTCATCTTAGAGGTGTATGACATGCTTGGTGTCATAAGACAGCCATGGGTTTGGAATAGTTTTGACTTTTCAAGTGCATTGTAGGGCTATAGAATTATGTATGTTAAGAACGTTTTCATACAGTATTGCATTTTCTAATGGTGGCATTTCAGGGGTTCCTACTTTCAATGGTTAAGAATTGACCTAAATGTTTCTTCATTTAGTGGCTCTGTGGCACAATGGATAGCACATTGTACTTCTAGTAAAATGGTAAAAGGCATTCAAAGGTTGTGGGTTCGAGTCCCACCAGAGTCTGCTTTTAAGACTTAAGCTGTGGCACTTTTGATAAACACTGTGATCTACAGTGTATAAGACTAGATAGGGGTTCTAATCTTGCTCCAGGCAACTTCATGTGTGCACACATGCATCTCCCTAAGAATCGCTCATTTAGTCCCTCTTCAAGAGAAATCTTGATGAGTGGATGGGTAATAGAAAGTTCACCCCAGGGATCACTCCAGTGGCTCTACTTGATAGAGACACTGGGAGCTAACGTTGGGTGGCACGATGCCAGGGCATTTCTATGGGTAGGCTTGTAAAGGCTCCAGGGCCATTAGCCTAGTACACATCTATGAACCTATTAGTGTATTAGAGTTCAGACTGTAATGTAAATATTGATCTGATGCTGTCAATTTTCATTTGTTCCTCAACAACTGGGTTAGGATCTGATCCTTGGATCCTACTTGGCTGCTTTTACAGCTTGTGGATACTGAAAACTCTCTATTTCCTCCTTTACCCATACTGCATTAGTCCCCCTCCATACATCAGATCTCGTTTGCTGCCTGCTCATATGGACGTGGTCGCAGTTAGTTCTCGAACTTTGATGTTAGTTTGTGACTAAAAGGAGATTATATATTTCTAGCCTTACTTCTTATATTCTGTAATATTCCTCACTTACCTTTTCTACACTTTTTAGTGTAATTTAATATTACCATTGTTGGTATTTTCCTTTCTTTTTCTATACCCTTGTGGTAGCTCCTTCAATTACCATCATTGGTAATTTTTCACTTTATTTCTTTCCTTTCTTAAAAAAAAAAAAAAAAAAAACAATCTTCCGGATTTAAGAAATGTTAAGGCGTGTGGCCACAAAATTCTTCTATCAGATGCACATAATTTGTGTGTGTACTGTCTAAGCCCAGCCCATTTGGATGTGTCTTGTGAAATATGTAAGACCTTTAACCCTAGGACCCTAGTGGATTGTAGAAATAAACTCTTCTTAAAAGGATTACTTCCTACAACATTTTCTGAAACAATATCTAGGGCTCAAAACCCCAAGAAAAAGAGACCAAAAAGCATCCTTTGGACTCTTTTGGATATTCTGCTCATTCTGTAGAACCACCTATTAAGATATCAAAATGATCAGTTTTAATTTCATTGAATCTGAGGGAGAAACCCTTGGATCCAACAGCTGCTTTTACAAGATCTATATCATCAGGTCCAGCACACTCTGATCTATAGAAGCTTCCTTGGACTTGATATGCTTCATATCTGGATCCAGTACCCTCTTGGCTCCATTGCCTTTCTTAGATAGATGTCACCATTCCAGGACCATTTCAGTTGTTTCCTCTTGTCCTTCATCCAGAAATCTGACCAAAGCATATGTGGATAGAATGACGAGGAAATTTCTCTTAGCACAAATTCAGATGGGAGTTCTCCTGGATCCTACCCCATTGGGTCCAGAGACCTTTGCAAGTACTACTCCACCTGTTTTTAGCTCCTTCTCTGATCCGACCTTAGGTTTTGGAGTACTTGGATCCGAGAATGTTGGAGCTGTCCATGTCATATCTGAAGATCATTGTATCTCCCACTTCAGTACCATCTCTGAATGGACTGACACGGAGTGTGTTGGAGATGGATGACTGTCGGAGCTGTAGCACCGTTGCTGGATCTGAGGTGCTGGTGTCATCTCATGTTGTCAGAGTCATCTCTGCCCCTTGGAGCTTCGGCAATGGAAAGCTCAGCCCTGACTTCTGCCTCTGGTGGACTGTTACCTGGTTGAAAGGAGCCAATGGAAGGGAAGCATGGCTTCTTCTCTCAGTTAGCCTCATTCTCTCTGGGGCATTCTGCTTTTGAGTTTTTGGAAAAAGTTTTCTCTGCTCCTTGAGGAAGGACAGTGTACCCCACCACGGACCCTTCTTCCAAAACCCATCTGTCTTTATGCCTTGAGCCTCAACATTCTACTCCACAGGCATAGCCAGCCCAAACTCTCCAGGCTACCCAGCAGGGTATACTCATATCTTCTGATAATTCGCTAGAATATCCTACCAAAGTCCCTAAGAAGAGAAAGTGCAAACGGAGGCACTTAGACTCTCCTTAAGAGTCGATCACCCACGATACTGATTTGATGTGGAGGAAGGGTCCCCAAGATCACCACCTGATGATGTCTCCTTTGGAGACATTCTGGAGATCCTCAAGCAAATGGATGTCTGGTCTGTCAAAAACACTTCCCAAGAGGAATTGGTATTCCTGGAAGCCTTTGGAGATGGGTTTGTCTACCTTCTGGATGACGCCTGCTGAGTAGCTCATTGATTTGATCTCTGAGCAGGTGTGGACAGAACCTGACTCTGTTGAACTGATCCCTAAGAGACCAAACAGGATCATGGCATCACCTAAAGGTAAGGAATTTTGGAATAAAAGAGTACCAATAGATGCCTGAATGTGCTTGTGTGATTTTTGCAGACCATTCAAGTCCTCCTTTGTCAATGCTCCCTTTGACAGAAGTTCTTTGTTTGGCCCCAAGGTTAAAGACACACCATCCAGGTGTGAGCAGAATGGTAAGACCCTGTCTGTAGTGGTCGTATGTTTTTCAGCTCCTCAAAGAACCATCTCTGGGAATCGGCAAGGTGGTTGAAAAATGTGGTTCAGAAAGTCACAGGGTCCTTTCCATTATCCAAGTGGAGATAGAGTTCCCCCGGAAGAGGGGGGGGGGGACCTCTAATAGAAGATGGTGCCCACACAGCAGAGGAGTCCCATAGAATCAAGGATCTAGGGGCACTTTCTCTGACAGATACTAACAGCACTCTCGAAAGCAGGCCTGATTTGTCCACCTCTGGAGGCAGTTGGGGGTCATCTATCCCTGCACCAGACTAGACCTTACAAAAGATGCATGGGTGCAGAGGATTATTTCTTGAGGTTATATAACACTCTCCCCCCTTAATGATAAATAAAATTCCTGATGTTCCACCTGATCAGAGGAAAGAAGCAGCATAAGAAATAAAAAAAAAAAAAAAAAAAAAAACTGCTGGAAAGAAAAGAGTCATCAAAGAGGTCCCCCAGACCAGAAAGAATCTGGAACCTACTCAAGATTATTTTTAGTGCTGAAGAAAACAGGGGACTAGAGACCAATTTTGGATCTCAGCATTCTGAACAAATCAGTTCTGTACACAAAGTTCTGGATGGCCATGGTTCAGTCCATTTTGCATTTTCTGCACAAGGACGACTGGATGTGCTGAATAGTTCTTCAGGATGCATACTATCACATAAAAATGAACAGGTGGTCCAGAAGATCCATATGTTTCTGGCTGGTCCAGAAGATCCATACGCTTCTGGCTGGGAGCCAGTCATTACCAGTTCAGAACTCCACCCTTTGGCCTCACCATAGCCCTCCGGGTGTTCGAATGCATAGCAGTAGTAGCAGCTCACTTAAGACTGCAAGGAGTGTGGGTGCTTCCTTACTTGTATAACTGACTCATAACTGTTCTGACCAGGCATCTGCTGATAAAAGAATGAGTTTGTGTTCCAACTTTGCTGTCTCCTGGGAATTACCATTGATCATAAGAAATCCCAGCTAGAACCATCTCAAGTATTAAAGTTCATAGGAGCTTTGTTCAATGCGGCATCAGTGAACAGCCTCCCTTCCCTTACTGAGGGTATAGACTATTCGATTTCGAGTCAAAAAGATAATCCAAAATTCTTCTCTATCAGCTTGATTGATTATCCAAGCTTTAGGGTCAGTGTCTGCTGCAGTAGTTCTGGTTCCGTTAGCAAGATACCATATGAGAATTCTTCATTGGACCCTAGCGACTCAGTGGTCTGTTCTGCACCAGCCTTTGCCACCCAGATCAAAATAACTCAGGCATGCAAAAATTATCTCTTGTGGGCGATTCACTCAGATCAGATTTTACAAGGCTGCCCCTTCATCCTTCTTCAGCTCAAGGCTTTCCAAATTTCATGGGGGGGGGGGGTGCACTTCTTGGGAAAGACAGTCCAAGGCACATGGTCCCCCAAACCCCAAAGAGGCCAACATGCATATCAGTGTCCTAGAAATGAAAGCAGTTCTACTGTTGTAGGCCTTCCAAGGCTCTCTTCCTTCAGGGACTATTGTGATTCAAACACTCAATATATCGGTGATCTGGTACATCAACAAACAAGGAGGAACCAGATCTTACACTTATGTCGAGAAGCTGTGAGAGTGTGGCAGTGGGTGATCTCATCCAATCAATTTCTGATAGCAATGCACATTCCGGGAAATCCAACATGATAGCAGACAGGTCGAGCAGTTGCATTTTATTGCCTCTCAACATGAGAGCTGCAGAAAAGATATTCCGCCAGTGAGGCCAACCTTACTGCGACCTCTTTGCATCTCCCCTCAGTAACAAGTGCAGCAAGTTCTTTGCCCTGATCCTCCCACCCGGGAAATTGAGAGATGCTGTCCTCCATGATTGCCCCCCCCCCAGTCTCCTCTGTGCTTACCCCCCAAACCCCTCTAATCCCCAAGTTTCTCCAGAAAGCATGTCAGTTAAAGAGCACAGTCATCCTCATTGCTCCCTTATAGGCCTCATCAGATTTGGTTCTCCTTTCTTTGGCCTCATCTAGTTTACTCTCCATGAATTCTGGATCCAGTTCCAGATCTCCTGTCTCACCTGACAGACATGATTCACCTGGACATTTTAGGCCTAAAGTTGACTGCATGGTTTCTCCACTTCCTTTGTTAGCCAGACAACCCAGGCTCTCCTCTCCTGTCCATCACATTCTTTTGTCTTCCCATAAAGCTTCCACTAGAAAGATTTATAGAAGGAAGTAAATAAAAAAGATTTGTCTTTGAGCACAACAGAAAGACACTGATTCTTTTTCAGCACCAGTACCTAAAGTTCTTGAGATTTAGGCTACAGTTTTTAATGAAGGGGCTAGCTCCTCAAGTGTTAAGTTGCAACTGGTTGAGATAGACAACAGTCTGACCTTTGACACACATTAACAACACAGTAAAATTAGTTAACAGAAAACTAGCCTCCTTCTACAAAATTAAACCATTCCTTACTCCTCTTGCTAGAACTTCCATTGCTCTTTCCCATCTCATTTCCACCCTGCTGTATGCCTCACCTATCTACACTTCTTTGTCCAAAACTAACCTCAGCAAACTGTCAGTTGCTTACAACAATATTGCCATATTTGTCGCTAACTCTACCTTTAGAACTCATCACTGCCAAAACTTAAGGCAACTAGGTTGGCTCAAAATACAAAATCTAAACCTATTTCACCAGCTGTCCTTAGCCCACAAAATCCTTTACAAACCCACAAAAATTCCCACACTCACTCCCCTTATCACTTCTTACTGTAATCTCAAAAGCCTTCGTTCCTCCAACAAACTACTTATATCCACCTCTAAACCACAGCTGGCAAATCTTTGTTCTCAAACACAGTAGGAAAAGCTTGGAACACTCAGCCACACAATCTTACAGCAATCTCCTCTCTTCCCTGCTTTAAATCCCAACTCAAAACTCACCTTAAGACCCACTGGCTCTGCCCCGTACCAACCCTGACTAACTCTCTTTCAGTATTTAAGCACCCTCAACCTTTCTGCTTTATGACAACATTTTTTTATCATAACATACTTTTTACTTCTTGTCTTCTGACTTATCTGGATGTATATACTAATATACAGGCTCAGTTTTTTTTACCTGTCCTTACTAATGTTTGTATGTTGGAGCTTTTCTCCCCAGGCCTCTGCTGAAAATGGACATGTATCCAGTCGGACTAGCCCAGTCAACAAATGTAAAATAAAATAAAAAATAAAATAAGTAAACGAGCTGCCATTTCTAATTTTCATATCAGCGTAAACAATTCCACCTTAGCTTCTTCAAAACCTTGTAAGGCCTTTATAAGGGAAGCCTTTCAGAGACCCCCTTTTAAAGATCCAACTCCACCATGGGATTTGAATTTAGTTTTACAAGCTTTGTCTCAGTCTTCATTTGAACCATCAGCGTAGTGCAAACTAAAAATTTTAACCTGGAAAACTGTATTTTTAGTAGCCATAACATCAGAGTCTCAGAACTTCAAGCCTTATCTTCAAAGTATTTAATTTTTGTGAAGAAAGGGTATTGTTATGAACCAACCCATCCTTCCTTCCTAAGCTGGTGTCAGAATCCAACATTAATCAATCTATCAGTCTTCCGGTTTTCTTTCCAAATTTCTCGAACAAAGGGGGAATACATGTTACACTTACTGGACATTCACAAACAGTTGCATTTTTATTTGCATAGAATGGAAAAATATAGAAATTCAGTTCAATTATTTTTTCTCCTTTTCAGAATTCAAATTGGACAAGCCAGTTACTAAAGTAACTTTAGCCAAGTGGCTAACTGATTGCGTTTCCTTTGTCTACAACAAATTGGGATTTTCTTTGCCAAAACCTTTGAGAGCTCATTCAACCAGGTCCATGGCAACTTCATCAGTATTTTTATCCATATCTTCCATGGATGATATTTGTGCTGCTGCAACTTAGGCTAATCCTCCTACCTTTATTACTTATTACAAGCTGGATCTGGTCTCAAGGGGAAGATCAGCCTTCAGCTCAACAGTTCTCAGGAATATCCTTCCTTAGAGTCCACCCGGGGTTCAGGTAGCTGGGGACTCTGCCCCACTTGTTGAGGAACGAATGAAAATTGACAACACCAGATAAAGAAGTTATGTTCTCACCTTAGTGTTCCATTTGTGTTGACCATTTTCATTCTTCCTCAAATCCCATCCCTCCATCCCCCTACTATTTTGCTTGTGACTTCTGAAGAATGAGAAGATGCTAAGGGAACCAATGTTCCTGCCTGTCAGCTCCAGATATTGGTTTCTGATATAATGGTTGTTCCTTGATTTTTAACTAGCAATAAGATCAGTGAACAAGATCTGTGGTATAGAGGGGGAACTAAAGCATTATGGGTAAGGGAGGAGCCCATGAGTTTTCAGTATCCACTAGCTGTAAAAGCGGCCAAGTTGGATCTGATCCGAACCTACTTGTTGAGGAAGAATGAAACTGGGCAACACAGATGGAACATTTATGGTGATTATATAACTTCTTTTTACTGTATTTAGGTGTTGGCTCAGAGATTGCTTGCTTATTTATTGATTGATTTTTTTTTTTTTTATTTCATTTCCTTTTAACTTTATTTAATGTTTGTTAACTGGGTAAGTTAGCTAATCTGAAGGCCATTTTCATCCTCAGTCTGGACCAGAGAGATATACATCAACAACTGAAAGAGCTCATACAGTGAGGAAAAAAACATACCATTAAAGGTGAGAGAATGGAAACATTCACAGTGCAGTAGTGTGTTGTGTACATACATTTTTAAGGTTGTAAATTTAAACCACATGTGTAACAGATTAAAATATAATTGCAGGAACTAACATAGTGTGTGCTACCTATATACAATAGAACTTTGTATCTTTTTCCAATGTAAGCACCTATAGTTCCTGACGGGTGGCCTATATTATTCATGGCCTCGTAAAATATAAGTAAAATAAATCAATAACTGGCACGTAGTAATTGGAGTTCACATTTGTAAGCTAGGGCCTAGCATTTTGTGCAAATAATATGCAAGGGTACAGTATTTTGCATGGCTAATACTCATTTACAACAGGTTAAATCATGTACATTTATGAGAAGAACAGTGTTTTGCATAGAAAACAATTGTGTATAGAGTATGCACAGTACTTGTAGAATAATATCATGTGTACTTCTGAGAAGGTAAGTGGCAGTAGATAGTATTTAGAGCAAATAACAGAAAGTATTTGCCTTGACCATGGGACCCTAGAACGTATTTGACTGATGTTAAGATGTTCTGATTACCATGGAATTAAAGACTGTGAAATATGCCAAACTGATATTTATTGATGGATTTGTTGATCCAGCAACAAACTGTGTTTCCTTATTGAAAATCCACTTGGGGACTTTGGGAAAGTTATTATAGATGGCTGAGCATTTAAAATAGATTTTGATAAGTAGTTACAATTGGCTAATAATGTACATTGTTAGGCATATATACAGTCTTTACAATATTTGCATGAGAGCATATGGTTACTTCATTTTTAATTTGCCACAGTAGTTAATGGCATAGCTGTTTAACTTAAAATAGCAAAGGTATCAATATGATGTTTATACCTGTTTGGCCAATGTCTCTAAAACACTATATTTGTTTTCTTTATGAAGGTGTGTCTTAACTCCTTCTTGAAGAGTCCTAGATTGCTAATTTTCCAGACTTTGTTGGAGCAATTTTTGGGAAAGCCTTTTAGCTGATAGTATGAATTGTGGTGTAACTGGATGAGTATATATTATAGTGAAATATTGCGATGATCAGTGAAGGGTAATAATTTACATTAAGCAGTTTTTGACAGTGTATTTAACAGTAGTGAAGGTCTGGCATATGCAGGTAGCCAATTATATTTGTCAAGGGTGGTATAATGATGGTATCTATTGTTTGCAGGGAAGGTATATAAATACTAAAACAAGCAATATCACATGGTATAAGCCACCCAATAAGAATACAGACATAATTAAAAACAATGAACACATCAAAAAGCAATTAATACAATGGTAAAGTGCATTTAGTAGCAGCTTACTTAAGAGACATTTGCTTTAACCTCAAAACTGGTTTTAATGTAACCATTATGTTTAAACCAGGAAAAGAATCGGCGTTCAAACACAATATCCGTTCATGCTCCATCAGTTCTAATGGTCACCTCCTCTTATATTTTTTACCAAAGTTTTCATCACTCTGAATCTATATGTATACTCTGTACCATTATCTAAGACATGCTTAGCAAGGGGATTAGTTAATACTTTCCTTCTAATAGCTGAATGATGCTCAGTAATACGGTCCCTTAACCTCCTAGTTGACCTTCCTACATAGAAGGAGGGAAAAGAAGAACAAGTCACTAGATATACTATGCATGTAGCAGAGGACTTGAACAACTATTTATTTTAATTACTGGGTGAATAAACTCACTCTCCTGACTTATAAACTTACAGCTAGAACAATTTAGACATGAAACAGTTCCTTTCCTATTAAAATGTACACAGGGAGTAGTTAACTTCATATCCTTGCAACAGATACGTTATTTTACATTCCTACAATTCCTAAAAGCACATTTGAGTCTATTACTGATATACTTATCTATCTCTGGCATTGCTTGTAGTATAACCCAGTTATTGGCAATGGTAACCATTACAGCATGTGAAGCTCTGCTACAGTTCATAATGTACCTAAGCTCTAAGTTTTGCTTACTACTGGCTATGCTTTGAGAAGTAAGGTTTAACACTATTGCCTCTTTCACTGAAAACTTCTCATTTTATGTTTAACAAAAGATGCTCATCATAGCCTCTTATTTTAAAATCAAACGACATCTCATTAATTTGAAAAAAGGCATCTATCCATGTCAGTATTATTCCTACTAACTCTCAAAAGTTGACTTTTTACAATTCTCCTAAATATATGCCTTGGGTGCATACTCTTCCGATGTAGGTACCTATTCACCTGCACATCTTTTTTTTGTAGATTGTAGTATCAGTCCTATTCCCATTCTTAATCAAGGAAACATCTAAGAACTATATATTGTCCTTAGAGAAGTTCATGTTAAATTTCAAAAAGTTTGTAATGGTGTCTATGTAAGACACAAACTTAAGCAATTCCTGTTCATTGCCATCCCATATTAAAAAGACATTGTCCACAAACCTCTTAAAGAATGTAATCTTGTTATAATACCATAAATCATTATTAAAGGTAAATTCAGATTCCCATCTACTCAGGGCTAGATTTGCATAGGTGTTGGCTACAGATGTTCCCATGGCTACCGCTGAGGTCTGATGGAAAAGTTGCTTATCAAACAAAAAAAAATAGTCTTAAGGACGATGTCTAGCAACTCGCAGATAGTTTCTATCTGTCTTGGGGTATGTCTCCTATGCCTAACCATACTCTCACATACTGCCTCTATTCCATAATCATGAGGGATGACAGTAAAAAGAGAACTGATATCTAAGGTAACAAAGATAAAGTCTGTACTTTGATTCAAAGAGTGACAAACATAAAGTTTCTGCAAATAGTCACCAGTATCTCGCATAAAGCTTCTTACATCTCTCAATAATGGTTTCAGGGTACTTTCCAAACATGAGATGGGTTCTGTGACCCATCCCTTTCTAGGGGCTATGGGCCTCATTGGTGGATGTGTCAGGTTTTTTATGCACTTTGGGGAGTCCATAAAGTACAGGAGTTAAGGGGCAAGATATACTAAAATAATGATATAATTCTAGAGTAATACCACCCATCAATTGCAAGTTATAAACACAAATATTCACTCTAAAAGTCAAACGTTTAAGAGTATCAAGATCATTTTTATGAAACACAGAATTATCAGAAAGTAAATCAATCATCAACTCAAAATAATCATTTTTACTTAAAATAACAGCACCCCCCCTTATCTGCTTGTTTAATCACAGTGATAGGTTAATTCTGCAATAGCAGTAAAGAAGAATACTCTTCATTGGTGAGATTATATTTTCTTGGCCACTCTCGTTTTTCATACGTATTCCTTATTTCTTTCTCACAAAAATTATGAAATGCAAGCAAAACAGGCAGATACACTGGTATAAAAACACTAGGTTTCATATACAATGGTTTGGCAGCTTCAGTGGCTTTAAATAACAGTTTCAAAGACAAATTTCATACAAAAAGTTTCAGATCAGTGAGAGCATTCTCTAAAGTGTCAATAGCAGAAGGTATGAACTGTAAGCCTTTTTCAAACAATGATACCTCCACCGGGCTTAATTCAAAGCTAGAGAGATTTAGCACTGACCGTTTACATTCCGGTTGTTGGCAGTTCTGCTCCTTGTCAACAGAGCATGAGACCGTCTTGTTTCCTTGGCTCCCTTCCCTATCGAACGACTCCTGGAGGTATTGTGTTGTTTCACTGGAAACGGTCAGTGGTAATATTAAGTTTAATTCTGGTGTCTGCCAAAAAAGCAATTACTACATAATGGGAATCCAAGTCTAAACCAACTTTATATGACATAGTGAATATTGTCACAGAAATAAAATATTGGGATATGGGAACTTTTAGAAAAGGGTAGGATACATAGAAGAATTGAAATTGTTGGGACGGTACATGCAGAATAATGTTTTGGAGGAGGATGAGTAAGGTCTAAGGGAAGGCAGTAATTGAGAAATGTATGCAATGCTGAATTGATAGTAATTGCATGTAAGAATGCGTGTGTTGTATAATGTTTGTGACTGTGAACATGTTTTATATAAAATGTATGTTTGATCACCCTAAAAGAGATATGACATTAAGTTTCCCGATTCCTATAAGCAGGGATTATGTCTGGCATCAGAAGTATCCTCATGAAAAACTGGGACATTATTGCTCACAGTCAATCAGTAAGTAAGGTGGTTGGCATAACTCCCAGCTTTGCATATAAAAAGACTAGAATCTTTAGAATGTACTTT
Source organism: Protopterus annectens (assembly GCF_019279795.1). Lineage (NCBI taxonomy): Eukaryota > Metazoa > Chordata > Ceratodontiformes > Protopteridae > Protopterus > Protopterus annectens. The sequence continues at coordinate 1,478,250,306 of NC_056729.1, forward strand.
GAAAACAGAGATCCACCATGTTATACAGAATGACCTAAATTTAACCAAAGCCATAAAGGAATGCATATGTGCAATAACTGGGTGGGAGGTTGGCATAATGGTTAAGGTGTTTACCTTAGAAACATAAGGTGCAGGGTTTGATTCTCACATGGGGTAATTGGCTAGGCTGAAAATGGTCCACAAGGGCAGTTAGCCTAGTACTAATCTATGAACCTCTATGAACTGTATAGTCTGCAAATATATTTATACTGGTGAACAATATGTTTTTCCACATTGCAATTATGTGGTGCATTTTACTAAATATTATGACTGCCACTCTAAGTGTGTAGTGTATGCAGCAATGTGCAAATCCTGCAGCAGTTTTTATATTGGAAAGACATGCTGTAAGCTGTCAGATCGGATTAAAGAACATTTGCTTGCAATGCGCCATAACAATGATAATAATGCATTGGCTAAACACAAGGAAGTTTGTTTTAAAATGTATGTTTGCCTGTATCGTATGCAATAATTCAATAAACAGGTTAAAATAAATAAATACAGTTGCTACATTTTGTATGGAAAATCTGAGTGAATATTTGAATCACAATAATTAAAGTTATCATATTCCGTATATAAAAAAAAAGCTATGGTAGTCCGCTTGCTCCTAGCTGATATTGGTGGTAGTAATTTGGGTTGAAGTATTTAGGTTTAAGGAATTCAGAGGAAGTGAGTTTCTTGATTTGATAATTTATTGAAATATAAATTTAAGTTTTGTTGGAGTACAGAGGAGAATAATGGCTGGAGATAGTGGAGTTATTTTGAGACTGCAGTGTTAATTTGTTGGATGAGCCAGGTCTAGTAGAAAATGAAGTACAGTGGATATAAAAAGTTTACAAACCCCTGTTAAAATGCCAAGTTTTTGTGATATAAAAAAATGAGACCACAATAAATCATTTCAAAAGGTGCTTCAACAAAGTATTAGTTTAAGGGTGTGCACACAGTTCTTAACATTCTGTGCTTTTTGAGTGTTGACATTTGCAAAATTTGCTCATAGGAAAATGTACTCATTTCAGTACACTGAGTATGCCAAATACACCCTTGCTGCAGTGATGTTTTTGAGTATTTTTATTTTTTATGTTTTTTCCCCTAACAGATTTGTTTGTTTTTTTCAATTGAATTGTACAAGTTATAGGTCACATTAAAGGTGGGAAAAGTTTTGAAATGATTTATTGTAGTCTCATTTTTTATATCACTAAAACCTGGCATTTTAACAGGGGTGTGTAAACTTTTTATATCCACTGTATATGAGTAGGTTAATTAACATTTCTCTCTACTGCTTGCCAAGATGCACACTAAACATTCAGGCGGTCCCTAGCATTCAGATTTTTTGACTGCCATAGAAACCCTTAATGGGCGGGGTGGGGGTGTTAAAATTGGCCCTGTGTACCATAGCCCAGTGTTCAACCTGCAAGCTGGAAGACAAAGGAAGGTGTTGGCTTCTGTGTGTGTGTGATCGCACAAAAGAAGCTTATATGAGGTTACCTGGAGAAAAATATAGCATGTTTTTCATTTGGGTAATGTTAATGGGGGGGGGGGTGGATGTATGGCAGATCATATTAAATGAGTTGATTCATTGGTTATAAGGCAGGTTATGTGGGGGGTAGGTTTGTGGGAAAAGAGAGAGAGAGAGATGAGTGAAGTGGAGCTGAGAGTAGTGAGGCAAAATGGAGTTAGTATGAAAATATTAGGGTACAACCTAACACCCTAATAATGGGCGATTTCAACTACCCTATCATTAACTGGGAAATCTACTCATGTACCAACTCTTGTGCTCCACGTTTTCTGGAATTCATAAATTCCAATGCCTTGGATCAACTTATCCACACCCCCACCAGGGGCAGCAATATCCTAGACCTGGTTATTACCAACATGGGCAACCGGTGTTCCACACCAGAGGTCAATTCCTTGTTGGTCAGATCTAACCACAAGCTAATCACCCTAAACATCCGCATCCCTCCCCCCACCCACCCCCATTCGGGAAACCACAGAAATTTCTCCAAAGCCAACTTCACGCTTCTTAAGACAGAAGTGGCAAACGTCACGACACCCATGCTGACGGACAATAGAGGTATGACTGCTGAATCCTACACAAATGCACTTTATAAGCGCTTACACAAGTGCATGGATCATGCAATCCCTAACAGAACCAATATGCTATCCTCAAAAAAAAAAGAGGAAGCCAATCTGGTGGTCCCCTGCCATAGACAAACTCTACAACAGAAGAAAGAAACTGTTGCAAAAAAGAGTAAAATCCCATGATTGGAGAAACTCCCTGGTCAACCTCAGTAGGAAGCTGAGATCCCTCATAAAGTTCTCCAAAGCTAGTTATGAAAACAAAATTGCCACTGACTCTAAAGACAACCAAAAAGCATTCTATAGCTATGTCAAGAATCTTAATGGCAACACTCAGATCTGCTCTGAGTTACAGCACAATGGCACTAAATATACAGAACCAATTGATATTGCCAACATCCTGGCAGATAGGTTCAGTGCTAACTTTACCCCCCTGTCATCCCCTAAAGGGCCCATCTCTGTACCAGAAGAATGCAAAGTTCACGGCTGCACAGGTAAAAAACACACTCTCCAAAGCCAAGAACACAGTATCCATGGGACCTGACAACATCCCAGGCTGCGTTCTACATGAACTACAGAACAAACTGGCACCCCACGTAAGTACCATGTTCAATCATAGCCTCACCTCAGGCTATGTGCCCACTGAATGGCGCACAGCGACGGTTATCCCACTCCACAAAGGGGGAGCCACCACAGACCCTGGAAACTACTGCCCCATTAGCCTAACGAGCCTGGTCTGCAAGGCTATGGAACATATCATCATGGAACTTATAAACAATGACATTGGTAATCTTCAAACTCAGGACCCCACCCAGTTCGGGTTTGTAAAAGGCAGATCATGTCTCCAAAACCAGATAGACTTCTTTGAAGCAGTCACCAAAGCCGTAGATGAGGGTAAGGTGGTTCACACAGCCTATCTAGATCTTGCCAAGGCTTTCAACACCATTCCCCACTCTGGAATTATAGATAAACTCACCAAACTAAGTATAAATCCCTATGTCACAAGATGGGTTGCGGAACCCACACTGACGGAACCCACACTGTGAAACTAGCAGACTCCAAATCCAACTTTAGACCAGTGACAAGTGGAGTACCACAGCGTTTAGTCCTGGGTCCTCCCCTGTTTGGTATCTACTTCTCTGAAGTACAGGCTAACACAGAAGGTCTTTGGCTAACGAAGTTCGCAGGTGACTGCAAACTAGGAGCCATGATCAGAACCCCAAAAGATGTGGACATCCTACAAAAGGGCCTCGCTGAGACAGATGCCTGGTGTCAAAGCCATGGCCTCAAGCTCAATGCCAAAAAGTGCATTGTCATCCCTTTTGGTAAAAACTCTGTACCCATGAACTACCACATAGGCAGTAGTCTACTTAACACCGAAAGTGTGATAAGAGACCTTGGGAGACAGGTGGACAGTAGTCTCTCCTTTGATAATCACATCGCCACAGTAGTCAGGAAATCCTTCTACGTGGCACATCTCATCACAAAAAGTTTCTCATCCAGGAAGAAAGAGGTCATTGTTCCCCTCTACTCATCACTCATTAGACCCATTATAGAGTACAATGCTCCTTTTGGTATGTACCTCACAAGACATCTACAACTGGAAAGGCCACAGAAATACCTCACAAAGAGGATTACCAGCCTCAAGCTGATGCCCTACGCAGATCGTGTAAAAAAACTGCAGCTTTACTCCGTCGCATATCGCCTACTCAGAGGCAATCTCTGCGTAACTCACAAAGCTATGTCAAACCCAGAGCTTTTAGACATGCTCCACTTAAAGAAATCCCAATCCCTACGAGCTACACACTCTGGGGACCTAAACCTTGTCACCACAATAAATAGAACATGCTGGAGGGATAGATTCCTGTCCCAGAGACTTCCCGTACTCTGGAACAAGCTACGTATCTATATCAAACAAAGCTCCTCATTAGCACTCTTCAAGAAAAATCTTGATGATTGGATGGGAGAAAGGAAAATCACCCCGGGGATCACTTCTGTGGCTTTGCTCGACAGTGGCACAGAAAAATAATTTTCTTGGGTGGCGAACGCCAGGGTACCTTTTGGTTAGGCTTATATAGGCCCTAGGGCCAATAGCGTAGTACCTACCTATGACCTTATGAACCCCCATCCAACTTCCAAGAAAAACTTTCTGGAGGGAAAGTCTCAAGGCATACTTTGGGTAATGATTATACAAATGTCACACCCTTACTTTTTGTGTGTGTGTGTTTTTTTTTTTTTTTTTACTGCTGATCCTGCAAAATGGCTACCTTTATCCTTTTGGCCTATTCATCCCCAGGATAGGCAAGAGTCCTACAACCCATTTATTTCTAGTTGGGGTACTCAGTTAGCCCATTTGTTCCTTTTACAGAGAGAGTCAGTTGGTAGTGTAAGGGCGTGGACCAGCTTTCAGGTCTAAAAGAGTGATCCACCACCCCACTTGGAGCCCCCCCCTTCCTGCAGTCATGCAGTGATGTTTTTGAGTTCTGCTAAGTGCTGCCTGATACGGGAAATATATCGTCCAATGCAGCTGCACAGGAGCAACATTTGCTCAACAGGTCTGTGCTTTGTAGCTGTAACTCCTGGTGATTTTCTTCGTGTTTCACTGTTGCAGTCATCACATTTTGGTTATCTGCTGCAGGTAGCCCTCAGCCGGCCTGAATACCAGAGTCTTCAGATTTCTGCATCGGATGCTGTCACTTCTTCCATGACATCAGGTTGTCAGGGGTATAAAACATGCAGCCGATGCCATTACATCAGTCTTTCTTGCCGTGCGGTGCCCGAAGCAGAAGCAGTTCGCAAATGTCAGTTGGCCGACTCCTGAAATTTTTGTTTTCGAGTTTCAGACCTGAAGTCTTCAAAAAGATAATTACCCCGTTGGGGATCCTTTTTTCTTGCTCTAACCGATGTCAGAAAAAATTAACAATTGTCTTGCCTGTGGAAAGTAAATACTTCATAGAGATTTTCATTCTTACTACGTCACCTGTTTAGGCCCAGACCACGACGTACCTCGCTGTCAGTTTTGTGCCTTGTTCAACGCCCAAACTATTCATCGTTGGGCTATTTTTGTAGCTAAATACTTTTGTTCTCGATCTCCATACCCCAAAATGGCCTCATTAAGCCATCTGACTACCGATCTTCCAAACAAACGTAAGGGTAAAGACGGAGACAGACCACATAGGTCCAAAACTGCTGACGACGCTTCCGTAGTCACCAGTCTGCCGGTACTCAGTGAGGTGCTTTTGCAGCCCCTGATACCCGCTACTACAGATTCACAGGCCTCTACTGAGACCCATCAGGAGTCCGGAATGCCGCAAGATGCTTATTCGACTATGGAACCTGCAGATGTCTCTACCTTGGATGGGTCCTGAGCCGCTGTGCAGGCACCAGCTTCTGAGGGTGTATTCAGGCCTACCAACTTTCATATTAAACAAACGACTTTGTTTCAAGCTAGAAATACTGAATTCCTCAGGCCTAAAGCTTGCACTACACCTAGAAAACTGACGACCAAGCCGCATACTCAGGCCCATATGCCTCAAAAACAAATGATTAGAATATCTGAAGTCCTTATTACCTTAATTAGGGGAAGCCAGCCCTCCCCCTCTAAGAAACTTAGAACTGATTTTCTTTCTGATTCTTCTGATCAGGAATCTGATATTTCTGCTCCTTCTGACTACCAGCATTTACCCTTATCTACTTATGAGTATTCTGATATAGAGGATTCCATTCCCTCTGCTTCCCCTCCAGAAGATTTTTCTTTTGGTGAAACCTTGCATACGTTTAGGGAGCATTTCCACTGGGAAAGCCAGGACTATTCTGAGTCCATAAATAGAGTTAGGGATTTTTTACTCCTGCCTCAACACAGGCCTCTAGCTATCCCTCCTATTCTGGAGATTGTAGATGATGTTTTCTTGGAATCCAGCCTTACCCCAGTCACTTTGCCTCCAGCTCCCAGGAAACATGACGGGTACTACAGCGTACCTGACTCTCACAAATTCCTCTTCAAGAATCCTACTGCGGATCCAGAGACCATTCCCAAGGACCAAAAGGCGTTAAGGCTACTACTGCCAAAAATCCTACCCCTTCTGATAGGGACTCTGGAGCTTTAGACAGATGGGGTAAGAAGGTATACACTTTTGCTACTTTGGCCATTAGGGCTTTAAATTGCCAGTTTCATATTTAGGGCTTTAAATTGCCAGTTTCATATGTTAAAGTATCAGCAGCATATTATGGGACTACTTAAACAGAAATTGATGTTGATTCCTGACTGTGCTGAACACAAAGATTTGCAAGAATTAATGCATTCTGCTGTACAAGTTGGTAAACATTCTTTGCAATGTTGTTTTGTTGCTTTAGAAGCATCTTGCAGGGCTGCTGTCATTGGGTTTGTACTTAGAAGGCATGCTTGGCTTTAGGAACAAAATTTGCCAGATCATGTCAAAGCTAAATTACTGGATGCACCCTTAAACCAAGAGCGCCTTTTTGGCAGCAAAGCAGAAGTCCTCAAAAGGATGGAGGAAAAAGCTTAATCTATGCAAACTGTTAAAAGATTTCTTACAAGTACAGCCTCCTAGATTCAGTAGGCATCGGCCTTCAAAGAACTAGTCTTTTCCAGTTCCTTCCAGGCCTTCTCGGTCCAAACCCAGGAGCAGCAGACCACCAAGACTTCAGTCTCAGGCTATGCACAGATCTAAGCAGTGGGGGGCTCCCACTTCCAAAGCAGGGAGTAGTAAGCCACCCCCTATGGAAAAAATGGCACGATGACTTATCCTTAACTCTTCCATGCCCTGCTCAACTACTTGCTCCCTTAGCAGGAAAGCTTGCCCTGCTTGCAAAAAACTGGGAACTCATTACCCAGGACAAATGGGTTTTAAACAGTTTCCCTAGGATACGGACTCACTACCAACCCCAAGTGGATGGCCATGCTTCCCCCCAAATCAGTGGGCGGAGGCCAAAATCAAGTGCTCTCTCTCCTCAGTATCAGGGCTATTCAATCTATCTTCCTGGTTTCCAGAAAAGAAAACTCCTGGCGTCCTATCCTGGACCTGTCTATTCTCAACACCTTTCTGGTGGTTCCAAAGTTCAAAATGCTAACTCTTCAATAGCTTCTTCCTGTGCTAGCCAAGGATGCTTGGCTGGCAACCCTAGACTTGAAAGAAGCTTACCTGCACATCCCAATAAGGGAATCCTGCAAACAATACTTACGTTTCAGGGCGGGCTCAATGCACTATCAGTTCTCTACACTTCCCTTTGGCTTATCTAGTGCGCCCAGGGTATTCAAAAAGTGCCTAGCTCCAGGCATTGCATTTTGCAGGCAGAGAAATATTCAGATTTACCCATACTTGGACGATTGCCTGATTCAGGCAGAAAGTCTGGACTTGCTATTACAACATCTGGCATTTGTAAAAAGACTTCTAACCTCACTGGGGTGCACCATCAATGAGATGAAATCGCACCTAGTACCATGCCAACTGATTGTATTCCTGGGAGCAAGCTTGAACACAACTTCCCAGATGGCATTCCTCACTCTGGAGAATAAAGTTTCTTTGACAACCTACTGGCCACAAAAACCCAGCGATCTGCAAGGGAAATCCTGCAAGCCCTGGGGTTCATGGCCTCTTGCAGTCTGTTAATTCCATATGCAAGACTGCATATGAGGAAACTTCAAGTATCTAAAACGTTTATGGTGTCAACATTCTCAGGACCTGGAAACAATGATTCCTATCATTCCTTGTCTAAGGGCAGATCTCCTTTGGTGGGCAGAGGCCTGCTACCACAACAAGGGACTCCCTTTCACTGTACCCCCTGCCGCCCAAACCCTAACAACAGACACATCAGACTATGCATGGGGGGCTCAGATGGCAGGGCAGTGCATTCAGGGCAAATGGACCCGAAAGCAGATGCACCTGCATATCAATCAAAAAGAAATGTTAGCTGTATAGAACGCTCTGACAGCCTTCAAAGACCTTATTCTTCCAGGAAAACTATTGGTAAAGACAGACAACACCACAGTTATGTAGTACATAAACAAACAGGGGGCAACCCATTCCTACCCACGGCTCTGTGGAACACAGCCTTGAACTACCAATTGAACCTGCAAGCTCAATTCCTTCTAGGCAAACTAAATTCACTGGCAGACGACTTAAGCAGAAATGTCATAGACCCACACGCATGGAAACTGGAACCCAAAATATTCAAGCTCTTGAGGATACCAGAGGTAGACTTGTTTGCCTCCCCTCAGAACTACCAATTAAACAAATTCTGCACCAGAACTCCCCACAGTCAAGCTTGGAAAGTGGATGCTCTGTCCTTTACCTGGGAAAACCTCTCAATTTATGCCTTTCCCCCTCTGCCTCTCCTCTTGAAGGTGCTACTAAAGATTAAACAGGGCAAACCAAGGACAATACTGATTGCCCCAGACTGGCCACACCAGCACTGGTATCCCCTTTTGCGCAGTCTGACAGTGCTACAACCATGACACCTGCCTCAGACCCCTTCCCTGCTGTCCCAGCAAGTGGGCCAGATTTTGCACCCTCAGCTTCAAACCCTGAACCGTGCAGCCTGGTTAATTCTCTGAGCTCACCCTAGCAGCCCTCAGTAAGCAGGTGCTGGATGTTATTCTTGAGGCAAGGAGGCCTAGTACCAGAAAATCCTATTCAGAAAAGTGGAAAAGATACTGTTCCTGGAGCCAGGCTCAGGGGAGGGGCACAATGGTGCCCAGCATACCCCATACTCTAGATTATTTAACAGAAATGCTCCACAAGGGCCTATCTTTCTCTTCTATTAAGATTCATGCCTCTGCCATTTCAGCACATTATAATACCGAGCCACCCCTCTTCTCTTATCCCCTACTAAAACAATTCCTTAGTGTGACCAAAAATTTAAGACCCCCCCCCCCCCCAGGAGAGCTCCCACTCCAGCCTGGGACCTTAACTTTGTATTGGAAAAACTCACTCTTCCCCCTTTTGAACCAGCTGCTACAGGATAGTTGAAATTCCTTTCTTGGAAAACAGCCTTACTTCTAGCCATCACTTCAGCAAGAAGAGTAAACTGTAGGCCCTCATGGCAGTGGAACCCTTCATTATCTTCCTTGCGGACAGGGTTTCCCTCAGGACTAATCCATCCTTTATGCCCAAGGTGGTGAATAGTGTGGTTCTAAACCATTCCATTAATTTGCCTACTTTTTTCCCTAATCTTCAAAGTAAGGGGGAAAGGATACTGCATTCTCTGGACATGCACAGACAGCTTAGATTCTATTTGGACAGAACTAAGCATCTTGGAAAATCTGACCAGCTGCTAGTTAGTTTTGTTGCAGGGGCAGAGGGGTAGGCCATTTCAAAGCAAACCATTTCCAAATGGATAGCTAATTGCATCCATTTTTGCTACAAGCTCCATGGAAAACCTACCCCACAGGGAATAAGATCACATTCCACCGGGGCTGCCTCTACCTCTACAGCATTTCTCAGAGGAGCCCCTGCCAGGGACATCCTGGTAGCTGTTATCTGGAGCTCTGTACATACTTTCACCATACATTACCACCTGCCTATCTTTTCTAAATCCAGAGCTGGATTTGCCACAGCAATCTTACAGGGCCTGATTGCTAGCCCCAATGCTCTTTAACTGCCTCCACCCTTGCTTAGTTATAGGAATCAACCCAAATGTGATGAGTGCAACAGTGAAACATAAAGAACATAGTACAGTTGTATACACATACCATAAATTTAGATATTCGAGTGTATTCACTGTTACAGTCCTGGTTACCCTCCCTCCAGCCCCCTGACTTCTCTTGGCTCTATCTTTCCTTCTTATTTGGAATATATTATGTCTTGTGTATTTGCTTTTTGCTGGGGGTGTTCCATACCATATAATTGCTTCCTATTGTGGGGGCACTTGACATCTGGGGCAAGAAAAACTGATGTAATGCCATCGGCTGCATGTTTTATACCCCTGATGACCTGACGTCATGGAAGAAGCGACAGCATCCGAAGCAGAAATCCGAAGACTCTGGTATTCAGGCTGGCTGAGGGCTACCTGCAGGCAGATAAGTAATTTGGATCACAGCCAGGGCTTCATCCATCTGTGCCACAACTCCAAGGCAGAGATTATACCTTTTTTGTGGGTTTTTTACTTTATTAATTTTGTAGCTGGCATAGGTTATCACTGTGACTGTTGCAATTCCTAAGAAGTTGGAAGAAGAATGCTTTAGCTATGTTTAGAGGGAGGAATTATATGTATGGGGAGAAGGAGGCCCAGATTCTCCTGCTCCAACTCTTCTGTTCCAGGAGTCATCTAAAGAGACCAGGTAGAGTGTAGCTAAAATAGACTGTAAACTTGAGCTGTTTCAGAAAAGTGTATATTACTATCCTTACTTAACATGTAGAAGAACTAGAGCAGTAGAGATTACATTCACTGTTCCTGCTTGCATTGACTTGTTCCTGGGGTGGGTCCCTTCACTCTCAAAGTTGTTTGGTGATGGGGAGCACAGGCAGTGTTAGTACTTTCAAGGTGTGCAGCGACTCAGACAAATATTGCAATGTGTTGCTGTGATAATGCTTAACAGTCATTTCACCTGTAATATCAGTTTAATTAATGAAAAGGAAAGAAAGACAGAAGGAAAGATAAGGAGGGGCAGAGGACTGTAAAAGAGCTGCAGGACAGTCACCTACAATAGAGGCATGCAGTGTGGTTAAAAAAAACAAAACTACAGTTTGGTGAAACTGTCTGTACTGCTCCTGGTATAGTGCAGGTACTCCCATATAGCAACTGCATTTGGGATAAGGACTCGCCTAAATACTTTTATCTTAGAAAGAATTTCAACTTCAAGAGGTCTGTAGGATACATGGGTGGTACTTCTGGTAATGTACACAACAGTGTTCAGAACTGATTTGACAGTGAAATGTAGAGCTGAGCTATTTCTTATTAGTGGCAACTACTTGAACAGGAGATTTTATAGGACTGCTAACCTAAGTATTTGCAATACATCACTAAACAAGGGCTTCAGTAGTGAAATATATAGTGTAGAAGGAAAAGGTAAGACTACATTTAAAGGAGAACTCCACACAAAAGTTTCCCAAAGGTGTTTTTCCTTCCCTGTAATCCAAGACTAAATACTTCACATATAGAAAAAAAAACATAATTTAATAATTGTTTGCTTTTCTTTCCTGCATCTGTCTCATCTGTTAGATCACAACAGGTACTAAGAGTGGCACAGTAATAAAGTTAGGTCATTTATCCCAACAGCAGAGCCATTAAGAAAACAGTGACATTTAAATGTGTCTTATCAGTTACAGATTGCCAGCATCACACCTCAGATAAATAGTGAAGCCTGGAGTCTCAACAAAGGCAGGGCTTTCAGTCTTAGTTTTTAGATGCAGATGTCTTTCCCTGTAATAAAACTCAGTGCCACAAAAAGAAAGCAAATATGTTAATCTGACTTTTCTTACTTTGCCAGTGTATGATTTTGCACTTTTTTCTAGCTGTAATTTCTGCAAATGTGTATGTTTCTTCTGGAGTGAGGAAAGAAAATTAACATCAAAGACTTTAATTCAAGCTACAATATTTAAAACTGTGAATGCAACACAAACCATCTCAGCCCAAACAACACCTATTAATCACAGGTTTCAGATTTCTCACACTCGAACACTGAACTATAGTTGTTACTTTGAAAAGAACAATTAACTCCGCAACATATTCAAGCCTGTCATTCAAACATTCCTTAAAGTGCTACAACAGAGATGTCCGCTAATGAAAATTAAAGGAAGCAAAGTAATTAAAAATGCATATTGATGCTGACAGTGAAATGTAAGCAGTCACAGCAGTGTTGTCAACTGATGAGATAGAAAACTACAGTAAATGATCCCCTCATCTTAAGGATTTCTTTTTGTAACTCTAACACGACATGAGGAAGGCGAAGCCATTGACTGTAAAACAAAGTAATGGTCTGTGTAAAAACTGAAATACACTACCACAGGCTACTAAACATTATGCTGTTCAGAATAAAATAAAAACTTTAATTAAGACTTAAAATGAGACGTAAAGCAATAAAACAAAGTCCTTGTTGATTTGTATATGACAAGTGCTTTTGGCTAAAAGCCTTCATCAGATCATTTTGGGGTATAACAAATTAGAAAATAACAGTAACCATTTACTTTGTTATGGAGACATTAGCAATGCATAAAAGTTTAAGATTGGCTGAAAAACATATGTTTTTTCAGTTGTTGGGTACAGTTCTATTTTAACTGAAAGACCAGAGTTTACAAGGTAAAGCACATCAAAATGTTGGGTATGCATGGTATCTCATACAGTAGGAGGTTCATTTATAAGAATTCAGAGCTGGCCTGGAAGGAAAGGGAAAACTCTTTCATTATCTGAGAAACATGACACTTAAAAGTTAGTTGAGACCCCATCCCTGATGACACTGAAGCCTATTTGTTGATCTTTGAAAAAAATGCTGAGAAAGAAGTTTGGTTAAAAACTGAGTAGGCTGGACTTATAGCACCATTCCTGAGCAGAGAAGCTCAGAAGGTGTAGTTTGACCTGAAACATGTGGGAGGTAATGACTGTTGAAAACTGAAAGTGGAAATACTTCTGTTTTCAGAGGTCATTCATTCAGTGTATATACAACGATTCCATCCTGGAATCAGGGCCGGTGTTGACATCTGCTGGAGGCCCCAAAAATGCTAAGTTGGGACCCCTTGGGCATTTCAAGTCTACGTATCACCTTGTCACTGCCACCCTTCCTAAGAAAAAATTTAGTTCATACTGCAAACTTTTAGGAGTATTGCAAACAGACTGACCTGTAGCAACAATACTATTACACACTGAGCAGAGTGGAGGAGAGGTGTTGACTACAACTGTTAGCTGAGATATACAAGTATCCTGTTTTTTTCAATTATTTATACTAATTATTTTTATTGCTATTAACTAATCTGCACGGGTAACTGATTTGTTTGCAGTTAAAAAAGCATTCTGTAGAGTCTCATTGCTCCTTTATCTGTTTAAAAACTTTCATTTTGTGGCTTTCTGTAGTGCTTACTGTGTCTGTAGGATAATAGCTTTAATATTGTCCCCACCCTCTCTCCCTGTTGGTGTGTTGCTGTTATACTTGGTGGCTTTGCAGTTGCCCGCCCCTACTGTAAATCTGATCTGGGACACTCCTCCCAGTCTAGTGTCATTAGCTCATTCTACCTAATACAGAGAGAACATTTGATAAGGCCTTCTGTTTCTCCTTTTTCCCTTACAAAAAAAAAAAAAAAATTGCCTGAATCTCCTTGGTTCTGACTGTGCTTCTCAAACATTTTGGAAATATAGAGTATATTTTAGAGCATTTATTATAGCTAATTGCCTTAATATTGCTACAACTCAAGTGCTCTAGGTTGCACTGCATCTGAAGTGTTTGTGTGTTTTAGCTGCTTTTCTGTATATATAGATGTCTCTGTATATGTAGACTAGCTACTTATTCTGCTGTGTTACTGTCTCTTAAATTGTTTTTCAGTTGTGCACTTGCCTTGCTTCATTTAAAAAGTTTTAAATTGCTAATTTTGTAGAGATTTAATTGCATTTATTGTTTAGGACTACACACTCAAGTGTGTTAGCCTTTCCTGTGTTTATTTACTGTATTATTGCATTGTTTAGCCTGTTTCAACAACAAAAAATATTATCTTGTTTGCTCGTTTCACACCTTTTCTAGCCAGTCCATATTCCGGGCTTTGCTTGTCTCAGGACCTTATTTTCTGTGCTCAGAGCTATCCAGACCTTGCTGTGGTAGTCGGAAGTCCTACTGCTTACAAGTGGGACTGGTGAGCATTGTACTGCCTATCTAACGCTAGAGGAGTGTTTTCCAGCTCTGAAATTGTAATTTTATTCGCCTTTTTGGGCTGTTTAGTATCCCTTTCAACTTTCTGGCTTAAAACCGCTTGTGTTTGTACATTTTTCACATCATGAAGCACTGCGAGGCTACAGTTAAACTATTCCAGGTGCCAGAAAGTGTGCTCTTTAAATTTTCCCTTAGAACTAGCTGGTTTCTCAGTAGTAGCACTAAAATCTGAACCCCTGTGACTAACACTTGCTCTAGAACCTGCTGGAAAGCACTAGGAAGCCTGAAACTGATTCAAGCACTCAGCTCTCCTTGTCAATAAGGAGAAATTAATTATAAGCACTAAACAGCCTATAATTGCAAAGTACCTTGCAAAGGTAAGGGAAAACAGCTCTTAAAGGACCACTACGTGTTTCTGTGTTTATTTCCTCCTTCACGAAATGTTCTACAGCATTTGTGATGCCATATGTTATTTTGCTGATATCATGGATAGATGGTGGGGTGAGACATTTTCACTGCTCAACCATACAATGTCTGTGCTTGAGCATGTTGTGGGAGTAGGGCATTGGCCAGCTGGATGTAGGACAGCAACATGATTAGCTGAGAGCCTACATGGCCGTGCACATTCACAATCCCACAGTGGCAGTACCACCAACACTACCAAAGGGAGGGTGCTGTCCACACCACAATGAAGCAGGCAATAGGCATGTGGTCCTGGTCAGTCCCACCAGGGATGTGGATCCAGCAGACCACAGTCAACATCGGGGAGTAATACTGCATTTGTCCTTGGGCCTAGTGGTGCCAGTGAGGCTGCTGGCAGAAACAGTTCCAGAGTCCCTGGAGACAGACAGTGAACAGTACACTCAAGTGTGTTAGCCTTTCCTGTGTTTATTTACTGTATTATTGCATTGTTTAGCCTGTTTCAACAACAAAAAATATTATCTTGTTTGCTCGTTTCACACCTTTTCTAGCCAGTCCATATTCCGGGCTTTGCTTGTCTCAGGACCTTATTTTCTGTGCTCAGAGCTATCCAGACCTTGCTGTGGTAGTCGGAAGTCCTACTGCTTACAAGTGGGACTGGTGAGCATTGTACTGCCTATCTAACGCTAGAGGAGTGTTTTCCAGCTCTGAAATTGTAATTTTATTCGCCTTTTTGGGCTGTTTAGTATCCCTTTCAACTTTCTGGCTTAAAACCGCTTGTGTTTGTACATTTTTCACATCATGAAGCACTGCGAGGCTACAGTTAAACTATTCCAGGTGCCAGAAAGTGTGCTCTTTAAATTTTCCCTTAGAACTAGCTGGTTTCTCAGTAGTAGCACTAAAATCTGAACCCCTGTGACTAACACTTGCTCTAGAACCTGCTGGAAAGCACTAGGAAGCCTGAAACTGATTCAAGCACTCAGCTCTCCTTGTCAATAAGGAGAAATTAATTATAAGCACTAAACAGCCTATAATTGCAAAGTACCTTGCAAAGGTAAGGGAAAACAGCTCTTAAAGGACCACTACGTGTTTCTGTGTTTATTTCCTCCTTCACGAAATGTTTTTCTTCCCTATCTTTTCAATATATCAATTTAAAAATTGAGCAATCCTACAGTACATCGTTATTTCCAAAGTTTCTCTTATCACCCAATGCTACAACTCCGGTACTGTGAGCCAATTTACAGTAAATAATACTCTCGCAGAGCTGTACCTAGTGTATGGGCCCAGGAATGGCTCGGTAATAACGCCCTTCATTATTTTCCACGTTTCCCTGTTTCTACCCAAGGACCTCCCACAAACCACCTTCCTTTCAGTCTTTTCAGACAGGAAGCACCCCATAAATTACCTATGCAGCTGGTTGCGCTTCTGCAGCTAATAAAAAGGCAATGCTATGCATCTTTGGGAGCTATTCATTCAGCTTTGTTGCAGGACATGTCTATTTCTTTGAGGGAGTACTATTGTGTTTTCATGAGAAGCTACTGTTGTGTTACAAACACAAAGGCTTTCTCTGATTTTTACAGGTATGTTTACCTTCTTAACTGCCCTATTGTGCAAAATACCGATGCACTTACTTAAATAGTGTTGTAGTGAAGGCGAAGAAATGCAACAAGTAGCGATCATAGTCCCTTACTGAGTGCAACAGCTTGCAGATCAAAATATGGGATGTTTCTTGGACAAATCGCACACGTTCCTTCTGTTTATCTTGTTTTCGTCTGTACAGGTTGTAAACTTTTTTCACGTTTTGATTTGGTCGCATTCAAGGAAAACATCGCTAAATCCTGTTGTGCAGTTATGAGTAGCTAACGTCTAAGAAATACAAAGAGTTGTAGGATCGTGACATTTTTTATTTCCAGTTTGCTTTCCTGTCGTTCAGGGTGATTTGATAGACGTTTAAAATGTCTGTTAGTATAACTGCTGAAGTGTTACTATTTTCCGTTTTGAGGTCTGATGCATCTGAGCAAATCGGGTATTCTCGTCATGCATATGTGAGGTGTATTGGCTTCACTAAGCGATTTCATCTTCAGAAATGGCTGTTTTAGCGTGATTAAAATGTACTGCTCCTATTAGATGCATTGTACCAGAAGTCTTTTAATTGCGTGGCTGGTGATGAGCAAGTTGAATATTACTGTAGTGCTCTTGATCAGATCATCATGATTTTCTGTGTGAGAGACTGTTTGCTGTTTTTCTGTAATGGCTCCTTTGTACTGGATATACTTTTTCCATGTAATTTAGAAAAAATATAAGCTGTGGCTAGGTTACTAAACTAGAATGTCCAGACTTTTGGCTATTATCTGTGGTCTGTCCCCTCATAAAATTTAAGGTTTTTCTGGCAAATCCCTGAAGAGTGAAATTGCTACATCATAACAAACTATTGAATTTCAGGTTTTATATCCTTCGGAAAATGCATGTTAAGGCAAAACATGTTATTCTGTCAACTTTCTAAGTTTATATTAACAATATTTATATTTATAGTCTGTTCCTATTTTTGAGCTTTGACCCCCATTATTTTTGCCTTTGACCAGATTTCTTGTGCTAAGAGGTAGACTAAATATCATAGGTTCATAGGTTCATACTAGGCTATCTGCCCTGGGGCAATTTTAAGCCTAGCCCGATTCTGTATGGCTTACGCCACCCCTTGATTTGAGTATACTGTGCCCTTTTTAAGGTTTAGTTTACTGTGCCTCTGTCTAATAGTGACACGGGAGTAATCCCTGGGACAAACCTATGATCCCCCATCCACCTATCGAGATTCTTCTTGAAGGGATTCAGTGAGGTGCTGTGCCTCACATGAACTGGAATTCTATTCCAGAGCAAAGGGAGCCTCTGGGTTACGAACCTGTCCCTCCAGCAAGTTCTATTTATTTCTGTGCTGAGGTTCAAGTCCCTCGAGCGTGTGGCTCTAAGGGATTTAGATTTACTGAGGTGGAGCATGTCCATTAATTCTGGATTTGACATAGCTTTGTATGTCAGGCATAGATCGCCTCGAAGTAGGCAGTATGCAACTGAGTAGAGCTGGAGTTTTTTTTAATCGAGCAGCATATGGCATCTGTTTGAGACCCTTGATCCTATTGGTGAGATACTTTTGGGATCTTTCTAATTGCTACAGGTGTCAGGTAAGGTACATCCCAAAAGGGGCATTGTATTTTATGATGGGCCTGATGAGGGATGAATAAAGGGGCACGATTACCTCTCTTGATCTAGATGTGAAACCCTTCATGATGAGGTGGGCTATGTAGAAGGTCTTTCTAACCACTTTGGCAATGTTGTTTTCAAAGGAGAGATTGCTATCAACTTGGGTCCCCAGGTCCCTAATAACTTTCTCTGTACTTAATGGGTTTCCGCCTATGTGGTAATTTGTGGGCACATTGTTTTTGCCAAAGGGTATGATTATACATTTTTTGGCATTTAGCTTTAAACCATGGTGCTGGCACCAGTTATCTGTCTCTGTGAGACCTTTTTGAAGGATGTTTGTGTCAGATGGAGAGTTGATTATGGGTCCCAGTTTGCAGTCGTGTGCGAACTTGGTGAGGCATAGTCCTCCCACGTTGCCTGTACCTCGGAAAAGTATATACCGAACAAGAGTGGTCCCAGGACAGAACCCTGTGGGATGCCACTTGTGACCGGTTTCGAGTCTGACATGGCTCCAGCAACTCTCACTCTGTGGGTTCTGTCTTTGAGCCAGTTTGCGACCCATCTTGTGACATAGGGGTTTATATTTAAGCTGGATAGCTTATCTATGATGCCCGAGTGGGGTATTGTGTCACATGCCTTTGCAAGGTCCAGATAGGCTGTGTGGACTACCTTCCCTTCATCTATGGCTTTGGTGACTGTTTCGAAGAAGTCAACCAGGTTCAAAAGGCAGGATCTGCCCTTGACAAAGCTGAACTGGGTAGGATCTAGTGTCTGTAGGTCCCCAATGTCTTTGTTTATGAGCTCCATGATGATCCTCTCCATAGCCTTGCAGACTAAGCTAGTCAGGCTTATGGGGTGATAGTTTCCAGGGTCCGTAGAGGCTCCACCTTTGTGGAGTGGGACCACTGTTGCTGTACGCCATTCTGTGGGCACATATCCTGTAGTGAGGCTGAGATTGTATAGCTGTTTTATTTGAGGGATTAGTTCCTCTTGGAGTTCATGTAGGATGCAACCTGGGATGCCATCTGGTCCCATGGAAGCAGTGTTTTTTGCTTTGGAGAGGGCAGCCTTCACCTGAGCATCAGAGATGTTTGGGAGGCAGCCCTCTGCCGGGATAGATACTTGCTCTTTTGGGGGGGGTGGAGAAGTTTGCACTGAACCTGTCTGCCAGGATATTGGCGATGTCTGTGGGTTCAGTGTATTTTTTGTCGTTTAGAATCAACTCAGAACAAGTCTGGGAGTTGCATCCCAGGTTCTTAACATAACTGAAAAAAGCCTTATGATTGTCTTTGGTGTCCTGTGCAATTTTTCTCTCGAAGCTGGCCTTGGAAGATTTTATGAGGGATCGTAATTTTTTGCTAGTACTGATCAGAGATGCCTTCCCTATTAGGGATTTTGCTCTATCATGTAGTAGCTTCCTCCTTCTGTTGTACAGTTTATTTATGGCAGGGGTCCACCAGACTGGATGCCTGCCTTTGGATGATTGGGTCTTGGTTTTGTTTGGGATAGCATGATCCATGCATTCCTGGAGATGTCCGTAGAATGCGTTTATATAGGATTCTGCAGTTTGGGCCGTAGTTTCCACTGGCCCTGGGGCCTTGAAGGATTCCACTTCGGTTTTGAGAAGTGAGAAGTTCGCTTTTGAGAAGTTTTTCACTGTGGTTTTCTGGGCTGGGGGTGGGTTCGGGATGTGGACATCCAGTGAAATTAATTTATGGTCTGATCTTACCAATGAGGGATATACTTCTGGTGTGGAGCATAGAGTCCCCATGTTGGTAATGATCAGGTCTAGTATGTTATCCCCTCTTGTGGGAGTGGTGACTAGTTGTTCCATAGCATTTGAGTTTATAATTTCCAGGAACCTTTGGGCTAAGGTGCTGGGGCTTGAGTAGTGCTCCCAGTCAATGTTTGGGTAGTTGAAGTCGCCCAGTATAATGGTGTTCGGAGAGATCTTCATGTTCTCCAATGTTTTCAGGAAAGCCGAGTGGGATTCCTGACTTTGAGAGGGTGGTCTGTAGGATGCTATAAACTGAAAAGCAGTCTTGCCCACTGTTAGTTGCACATGGATGGTCTCCGATACTTCGTGCAATGCCACTAACCTGGAGGTGTGCCATATCTTTCATTAATTATGCTTTCTGGTATCACAGTTGCCAAAAACATGTGCTTTGGATAATTAATTCAGATCTACTAACCTGAAATGTGTTCTGTAATATAATTTCACAGGTTATTCAGTGGGCTTTGTGACACCTACCCAGTCCTTTCATTGATGGGACACTATCCTGGGTGTTGCTCTCTATTTTGACGCAAGTCTGCACATGTGGTATTTTATAAAAATTGTAGTTTGTTGTTGTTGAGCTCTTGCAGCAAGGAAAACCCTTGAAATATGTTTATTTAAAGTATTGAAATTTTTTTTTGTTGTTGTTGCTATTATTTATTGATAAGAGATCAGTTATGATGGGAGTAAAGCTTTATTTTTCTGTGCTTTCTGACCTGTACTGGCACTGCCTGGCTGTGTTTTTGTTACTTGTTTAATAGGATGAGTATTGTTTGAGTACATTGAAAAAGTATATATTTTCTGGTACATGTGGTAGATGCACTCATCTGAAATAGGGTTTATATGGAGAAAGGTGTTTTGATTTGCTTCAATGTCTTTGGAAGATTTCTTTAAACTTGTAAAGAACACTTAGTGAATAAGTGATGGTTAAAAAAATGTCCATGTAGTATTTTAGTAAACTTCACATTTAGGTACACTATATAAAGATATTTAAATGTTTTTATTTTTTTTTTACTTATTTATATTGCTTGAGAAAAAAAATGTGGTTATTTGGTGTAGGTAGACCCTGATGGGGGCACCAGGTAGTGTGGTGGGGGCGACAAAGAGCTCTTTTGCCTAGGGCGCCAGTTGACCTAATGCCGCTCCTGGGTGTACTACATGATTCTTCTTTCCTGACAGCTGCAATTTTTGTACCAAATGATTCAAAATTGCATTATTAGTTAAACTAGTTGTTAACTTGGCTAAACTTTCAAGTCTATGTTATTCGCTAATTATCTACTGTGTGTTGCTGACTTTGACTGAAAGTGACACTGTTTGCAAACACTACTTCATCACTCAATATGATGGCTACAGCTGAGCCTTCTTGCCAGTATTTGTGCTAGAGGTAGAACTGTTTGACCTGCCATTATCTTACTGTAGATGGGGATGTTACATTTACCGCTATATTCTATCAAACTTTATTTAAATGTTTCTAAGGATAGTTTTCACTTATTATTAAAAAATTAATTTGCCATCTTTCTGTCTTCCAGTTGGAATTATCATTCTTGGATGCTTTCCAGGTGTCAGTCATTCAGTTATGATTTGCTTACAGGGTTTTACAGGTAGTCTGGGACTATTATTGTAGCTTATCTTCCTTTACCTCATAGAAAATTTGTTTGATTTATAACTGATGTAATGATACCGATTAAAAATATGGCTTTATTACTTTCGCAGACATGATTTTAAATGCTTCATGGTTAAAAAAACAACTAATTCTCAAATCATATGGTAAAACTGAGGATTTGAGTGTAATTTTCTGCACTTATATCTCATATAATGGATAGTCTTTCCATTTCTCTGGCCTTGAAAATCAACAGGTGAAGTACTGTAAAGTAGTGTGGGAACCCAACTGAAAAAGAACAGCATGTAGGTATACCTTGACAGATGCATATCTGTCATCAGTATTGGAGAACATTTTTTCCATTTCGGCTAACAAGTGGCCCGTGCCTTATAGTCTGAATGACATATGATGCTGTCTGAAGCCTAGAGATCTTGCTCAGTACTTTGTGGGATGTCTTTTTACAGATTACCATGTTTGGGATGACTGTAGTGATTTCAAGCAGTACTCAGAAATTGTGTGCACCTTTAAGCTTGCAGGATTTATTCTTTTAAAAGTTGTGGAACTGAATGTTGAGACCTGACAAGACACTTGACAGTGATTCTGACCTTGTTTGCTACAAGTGGGAATGATGACTATATTTTTTCTGGGATTATCCTTACGATCAGTTATGATTAGACTTTAGCTTGCATGGTAAAGCTGCAATGATTTAGTAGTAAAAGAAACCCTGCTTTTCATTCCTACTTTTAAACTCATGAGCACTTTATCTGCCTTCAGCTGAATGCCATCTTTTCAAGAGTGTGTCCTGCTGTTTGTATTTGTTAGTAACTATTATGCAGTTGTGTTAGAGGCGTTATGGTTTGAGTGTCAAAGGTGAGACCAAATCTTTATCAGTTGTTTTTTGTCACGTGAGGGTAAGAACAATCATTGTGCAAATCACCTCCCAGATAAAAACCCATCACTGTTTTTTCCACCTTTTAAGACTTGTAGAGTCACATTATTCATAACATCTTACCACATCTTGCTTTTCCATAATATATCCCTTCTCCAGTAACCCATTCTCAATTTTTTTCATATATTCTTTTGTGCAGCTGGAATAGCCCTGTCACTGTTACTTCTCTGCTAATTTTCCCCATTTGTTTCCCATTGGCTGCTGAACTGTCAATGTGCATATGGGGAGAGTGAATCTGAAATGTGAGAGGCAGCATTTATAGGTTCATAGGTTCATACTAGGCTATCTGCCCTAGGGCATGTATAAGCCTAGCCAGAGTGTGTTTGGCTTTCGCCACCCATTTTAAATCAATTTTGCTATGCCCTTTTTCAAGGTTAGTATACTGTGCTTCTGTCTAACAGTGACACAGAAGTGATACCCAGGGTAAACCTATGATCCCCCATCCACTCATCGAGATTCCTCTTGAAGAGAGTCAATGAGGGACTCTGCCTAACCTGGACTGGGATTTTATTCCAGAGTGAAGGGAGCCTCTGTGTTATGAATCTGTCCCTCCAGCATGTCCTATTTATTTCAGTGCTGAGGTTCAAGTCTCTCGAGCGTGTAGCTCGATGGGATTTGGATTTTCTGAGGTGCAGCATGTCCATTAATTCCGGGTTGGACATGGCTTTATATGTCAGGCACAGATCGTCTCTGAGCAGGCGGTATGCCACTAAGTAGAGCTGGAGTTTCTTTAACCGGGCAGCATATGGCATCTGTTTGAGCCCTTTGATCCTCTTGGTGAGGTACTTTTGGGGTTTTTCCAGTTGCTGCAGGTGTCTGGTAAGGTACATCCCAAAAGGGGCATTGTACTCAATTATGGGCCAGATGAGGGATGAGTAAAGAGGCACGATGACCTCCCCTGATCTAGATGTGAATCCCTTCATGATTAGGTGGGCTATATAAAATGTTTTTCTAACCACTTTGGCCACGTGGTTGCCAAATGAGAGATTGCTATCAACTTGGGTCCCCAGGTCCCTAATTACTTCTTCCGTACTTAATGGATTACCACCTATGTGGTAATTTGTGGGCACTTTGTTTTTGCCAAAGGGGATGACTGTACACTTTTTGGCGTTTAGCTTGAGGCCATGGCTCTGGCACCAGCTGTCTGTTTCTATGAGGCCCTTTTGGAGGATGCTTGTGTCGGCTGGAGAGTCGATTATAGCGCCCAGTTTGCAGTCATCTGCGAACTTGGTTAACCACAGTCCTTCCGTGTTGGCCTGTACCTCCGAGAAATATATACCGAACACGAGAGGTCCCAGGACTGAGCTTTGTGGGATGCCACTTGTAACTGGTTTGGAGTCTGACATGGCTCCAGCAATTCTAACCATGTGGGTTCTGTCCTTGAGCCAGTTTGCAACCCATCTAGTGACATAGGGGTTTATATTTAAGCTGGTGAGCTTATCTATAATGCCCGAGTGGGATATTGTATCGAAGGCTTTTGCGAGGTCCAGGTAGGCTGTGTGGACCACCTTCCCCTCGTCAATGGCCTTGGTGACTGTTTCAAAGAAATCGACCAGGTTTAAGAGGCAGGATCTGCCCTTAACACAGCCAAACTGGGTAGGATCCAGTGTTTGTAAGTCCCCAATATCTTTTTTTATGAGGTCCATGATGATCCTTTCCATAGCTTTGTAGACCAAGCTAGTCAGGCTTATGGGGCAATAGTTTCCAGGATCCGTTGAGGCACCACCTTTGTGGAGAGGGGCCACTGTTGCTGTACGCCACTCTTTGGGTACATATCCTGTGGTAAGGCTGAGATTGAACAGTAGTTTTATGTTTGGGTTTAGCTCTTCTTGGAGTTCATGTAGGACGCAGCCCGGGACACCATCTGGTCCCATTGATGCTGTGTTTTTTGCTTTGGAGAGGGCGGCTCTTACCTGAGCATCTGAGATGTCAGGGGGGCAGCACTCTGCTGGGATAGATATTTGCCCTTTTGGTGGGGAGGGGGGAGTTTGCGCTGAACCTGTCAGCTAGGATGTTGGCAATGTCTGTGGGTTCAGTGCATTTTTTGTCATTTTGGACTAATTCTGAGCATATCTGGGAATTCCCACCCAGGTTCCTAACATAACTAAAGAAAGCCTTGTGATTATCCTTAGTGTCCTGTGCAATTTAAAATGGCTTGCCATAGAATCCTGAAATACACAAAATAAAAACTGCTATACTGCTTAATCTGGATTCTGTTTTCATATTCAGTTTGTTATCAGAATTATACCTCTCAACTGTCCAGAGTTTTGTAGAATGTCTTTAGTTCTCCCTCATATTTTTGGTATGTTCTCACAAAATTTGCATGTTTTCTGGCAAATCATTGAGGACTGATGTGACTAAATAATCCTCAACAGTTACAGACATTTGAGTGTCCGATTTCAGATCCTTCCAAAAGTACATAATACATGAACTGTTAATCTACCAATTTTGCAAGTTTACGGGAGAAATATTTGAAATCTGTCCTTATCTTTGAGCCTTTCACCATCCATTATTTCTGACTTTGTCCAGATTTCTTATGCTGAGAAGTTGAGAGGTATTCTCAGACTGATTTACCATTCAGACAATCCATACTAATGCAAAGCCTGTTATTCTATCAACTTTTTAAGTTTGTTAAAGTAATATTTAAAAATTGTCCATATTTTGGGACGTTGGTGCCACTATTATTTATGGCCTGGTTCAGATGTCGTGATGTACCTTTCAACCATTTATCTCAAGCATCGCAGATGAAGCCACATCTTTAAGTTGGATATACGGACACTGTACCATATTTTCATCTTATAGATTGACTGTAGTGTATGCCAGTGCTAGATGCAGGGAGTAGAATTGGCGAAGGTGGTTGAGTTTAAGTACTTGGGATCAACAGTTCAGAGTAATGGCAAGTGTGGAAGAGAGTTGAAGAAGAGAGTACAGGCAGGGTGGAATGGGTGGAGAACAGTGTCGGGAGTGATTTCTGACAGACGGGTACCAGTAAGAGTGAAAGGGAAGGTCTACAAGAGGGTAGTGAGACCAGCTATGGTGTATGGTTTGTAGACGGTGGCATTGACAAAAAGGCAGGAGTCAGAGCTGGAAGTGGCAGAGTTAAAGAAGTTATGCAATGGGTGTGACAAGGATGGACAGGATTAGGAATCAGTATATTAGTGGGTCAGCTCAGGTTGGATGGTTTGGAGCCAATGTCAGAGGCGAGATTGTGTTGGTTTTGACATGTGCTGAGGAGGGATGCTGGGTATATTGGGAAAAGGATGCTAAGGATGGAGCTGCCAGGTAAGAGGAAAAGAGGAAGGCCTAAAATAAGGTTTATGGATGTGGTGAGAGAGGACATGCAGGTGGTTGGTGTGACACAACAATATGCAGAGGACAGGAAGAAATGGAAACAGATAATCCGCTGTGGCGACCTCTAACGGGAACAGCCAAAAGAGTAGAAGAAGGGCTTCCAATGTAGCTGAGGGAGAAATCATGTTATTAGGTGTTGGTACAACGTATGATTTTTATGGAGATTACTGCATTTGTGTGTGCACTAATGCTCCATTCCTGATGTTGCCCTTGTTGAGTATGTGAACTGTACTGCCATCTATGTAACACACTAAGTCAACTTGCCAGGTACATCTTCATGCAGTTCACGCATCAGGCAAAATATAAGGCTAGACAGAGAATGTGTAACTGTTCATATCTGCCTCCATCCCATGAAAGCTGTCACTCACACATGCAGTCAGACATACTCAGACACACACACACACACACACACACACACACACACACACACACACACACACACACACACACACACACACATAGCGCACACAATATCCTTATAGAAAATAATATGCTTGGCTTGTACGCTGTCGTTTTAGCCCACAAATCTGTGGGGTTATTACAGAAATTCAGTTTCTGCACTCTACAAAACTACAATTGTAGTTCTCTTTTTTTTCATACAGACACGCCACTGTTTTTGCTGCCAGTATGAAAATTTGTCATCACAATCCAATTATTGTCTTAATATGCTCTCATGCATGCCTTTTCATGTTGGGCACCCAGTTACTATAAGAAGGATACTGGTAATTGTGTAGAATGTCTCATCCACTCTTTTTATGTCAGATACACACTGTAATTGCAGTACGGTTGTCTTCTCCACAGTTCTTGGAAGTAAAGCTCATTGAACACTGAATACTGATTTAGGCTTGGTGATGTTGAGTGTTATGTACCAGGAAGTTCAGTCTACTTACAAGATATTAAACTATTTTGAGAAAGCGAAGAGGAAATTATTCAGTGCCCATCCACTGGCTGCTTTACTGTTTTTGCAGTACATGATAACTTTAGAAGTCCGGATCCATCAAATTTTAAACCAGTACATGATCAAGTTGCAAACAGTACAGCCAAATAAATGAATAAATAAATGAAAATAGATTTATTTTGGCACTTATTGCTGTGTGGAGGTACAAAATATTTTGGGAGGCAGGTGTTCAACCCTTTGCACTCCTGAGTTAATAAATTCCAATGAGGCCATGTTTCTGGCACCAGTCATTTGTTTGGTAGAGACCCTGTTAGAGGACGTCCACATAACCTGAGTAAAAGATGACAACGCTCAACTTGCAGTCATCTGAAAACATGGTAAACAATAGGCCACTGTTTTTCGGCTGCACCTCAGAAAATTATTTCCTGAATAACAGAGGCCTCAAGATCAATCCTTGGGGTACGCCACTCTTTACGAGTTTGCTGCCTGCGAGGATTTCCCGTATTTCAATTATTTGGGTTCCATCAGGCAGCCAGTTTTCTACCCATCTGGTATAATATGGAATGAAGATTATGCCTGAGTGGGGAATAGCGTTGAAGGCTTTGGCTAGGTAAAAGTAGGTGGTGCGCATCATCTTCCCCTCATCCACAGCTTTGGTTACTGTCTTACAGAAGTCAGCCTGATTGAACAGACATAATTTCATCTTGTGAAAGCTATCATATGTGGGATCGAGTGTTTTGAGGTTGTCAATGTCATTGTTAATGAGGTCCATGGTAATCTGTTCCATGGCCTTGCAGATCAGGCTAGTTAGTCTGATGGGTCTATAAGTTCACAGATCATGGGACACTCCACCTTTGTGTAAAGGGATCACAGTGGCTGCCCTCCACTCGATTGGGACAGAGCTGGTACTCAGGATTTGGTTGAATAGAATGCCTAATGGTGCTACAAATTCATGCTTGACTTCATGTAGAATGCAGCATGGGATGTTATCTGCTCACATGGAGACATTATTTCCTGCCTTTGATAGGGCGGTGATGAGCTGTTCCCTATAGATAAGGGGAAGGGGGCAGGTACTGGAGATGTCCTGATTTACTGATGAGGGGGACATAAGTGTGAAGTTTTCCCTCCATCTCTCAGCCAGTAGGTTGGCTATATCTACAACATTCATGTATGTGGTGTCCTTGAACACCAGTTGTGAACAGATCTGGATGCTTCCCTTGAGATTGTGGACATATGTGAAAAATGCCTTATGATTCCCTCTAGTAGATGTGGCCAATTTGGACTTGAAGTTGGCTTTATAGATTTTGACTAGTGCTCTTCTCTACTTGTTTAGGCTAAGGAGAGATTGGTTCCAATTGGGCACCTACTCCATGTTAAGTTGTCAATCTCGCCTTCATTCTTGCTGGATGGGTTCGGAGCCGATCCTCGGCTCCGACTCGGCACTTGCTTTAGCTCGAGAACTCCTTTTACCAGCTCGAGGCAACCCTATATCCCATGATGCAAGGCGGAACTACCTCAGATCTCGTTTGCCACTTAGCGAAAGAGGTCTCCTTTGCCAGCTGAGGTAAGTTTTTCTTTGTAAAATAAGAAAAAGAGTAGTTAGGGGTTTATTTTTCCCTTTTAGTGTCAGTTTAGTCTGTAGTTAGTTACAGCCCACCCTATTCCCTTGTTTTCAAACTTTTTATAATCTTTAGTCTAAAGTTTTTAGTCAGGCCTACTTCCCATTGGTTATTCCCTTCCTGTGTGTTTGTGTAAGGGATTAATTTGTGTGTTTGTTGGGATTGTTTGTGTTTCCATCCTCCTAGGATGTCAAAGGAAGGCAAGGTCTCAGGCTTCAAGAAGTGTGACCAGTGCTGTCAGAAAATGTCTCTGACAGACGGTCACACTTCTTGTGTTTATTGCCTGGGGCCTTTGCACCTGCAGGACTCCTGTGCTTTATGTCATGCTTTTAGCCAGAGAGTCCTGCAGGAAAGGAGGAATAAACTCATCCTCCGAGGCTTACTTAAGCCAGAAGGTTCTCCTCCTAAATTAGGGTCAGGAAAACCTTCTAAACCACCGAAGGCTCAGGCTACAGTGTCCAAGCCTCCTCCGGTGGCTCCGGCTCCGTCGGAGCTGACATCGGCTCCGGCTGGAGCCGATACATCTGCTGTTCAAGTAGTGGGTTCGGCGCCGACCGGCTCCGATACCCTGACTACTGTGGCCTTGTCGGCTCTGGCTGGAGCCGACACTTTATCCAGCATTGGAGCCGAGATATCCTCGGCTCCATCTGGGGTTCAAGGGACTTCGGTTCCGATGGCTTCGACCCGTAAGAGATCCCGATCCCCTTCTATACTGAGTATCCACTCGGCTCCGGGGTCTCCTCTTTTGTCAGAGCGGAGCCATCGGAGCCGATCTTCGAGATCTTCCAGGCTGTCTGACCACGATTTAGAGAGGGTGGTAAACAGGCTGTTGAAGTCTCAGGCACTGGCCCAAATGCTCCATAGCCCGTCTCAACAGACTTCGGCTATAGCCCCAATCCTTGAACTTCCTCCTCCGACTCCACACCGCAGTTCGGAGCCGGAGCTTCTCGGGACAGCGACTGTTTCGATGCGGAGCCGATACATCCTTCGGCTCCGTCGTCCTCGGCTCCGATCTCCTCCTTGAGACCTTCCTTGGAGGGATCCAGTCGTCGGGTTTCCACTGTCTGCTCCGAGGGGGCTAGTGGCATTGGACCCTTGTCCGACCCCGCTCTCCCTCTCGGGGCTTCGGCTTTGGTAAGCTCGGCGCCAACATCGGCCTCGGAGCCTTCTCTCTCTTTGGAGCCGGCCATTCCTGTTTCTTTGGAGCGGGTGTGTTCCGGCCTCCCGGGGAGAGGAGCCTTTGAGGTGATGAGGAGTGTCCTGGCCTCTGAGCCTGGTCAACAGTCCATCCCTCTAGCTCCTCCCTCTTCAGTGCCTGCAGATGCCTCTTGCCAACCTCTTGCTCACAGGCCCAGGGATCCATCGCCCCAGGTTTCCCCACTGGGAATTTCCTCCTCTTCCGAGGTTTCTCCTGATCCTGCAGGGGAACCCCCTCTGAAGAGGACATGTAAGAGGAAACACACAGACTCCCCTGAGTCTACTACATCTGATACCGACTTAGATGAGTCGGAGGGTTCCCCACGGTCCCCCTCTGAGGATGTCTCTTTTTCAGACATCCTTGAGCTCCTCAAACAGAGGGGGAATTGGCCCTCCATTGACCCCTCCGAGGATGAGTCTGTATACCTGGAGGCTTTTGGATCCCGACCTTCCAACTCCTGGGTGTCTCCGCCTTTCGACCCACTCATGCAGGTAGTGGCTCGTAAGGCGTGGGCGGCTCCAGATTCTGTGGAACCTGTCCCCAGAAGACCATCCAAATTCATTACGGCCCCTTCGGACAAAAACAGTTCCTTTCCAAGGGTGTTCCGGTGGATGCTATGGTGGTGGCGGCTGCCACTAAGAAGGAATTGGCAGATCCTTCAGTACCTGTTCATCCTCCTAATAAGGACTCTAGGACCATGGACAGGTATGGAAAGCGGATGTTTTCTTCAGCGACCTTTGCTATGCGTTCGCTGAATTATCTTTGTCACTTCACCAAGCTTCAACGAGATGTTCTCAAGGAACTGGGAGAAGTAGTCCAGGATCCTTCTGCTGCTGGGGCTCAGGAAAAGATTGCCTCGCAGCTTGCTATCCTGAATTCCATATCTAACTCCTCCATGTGGCTCATATCCTATGCGGCCGATGGAGCGAGCAGGGCCGCAGGCACAGGAGTTGCTCTTAGACGCCAAGCCTGGATGCGGCTTTGTAATTTTCGCGGACCCCTTTAAGGCGTCCTTCACTAATACCCCCTTTGATGGTTCGGCTTTGTTCGGACCTCAGGTGAAGGATACCTTGACCAGGTGTGAGCAGGACGGTAAAACTCTTTCTGCCGTTGGAGTCCAGTTTTCCACTCCTTCTAGACCATACCCCAAGGGTCAGAAGGGGAAGATGTGGTTCCGTAAAGCCCAAGGAGCTGCACCGGACACACGTGGTCAGTTTACCCCCAGAGGCAGAGGGGGTAACAATAATAGACGCCGCCCTAGAGGCAGGGGGGGTCCTCAGAACCAGGGCAACAGGGAGTCTCTTCCTGAGAAGCCCTTTCAGCATCCCTGAGGTGTTGCCCGACTGTCCACCCTTGGAGGCAGTCGGGGGAAGGATTTCGCTGTACCCAGTAGCCTGGCAATCCCTATCTCAAGAGATGTGGGTACAGTCGATTATATCCGAGGGTTACAAAATCCCCTTCGAAAGGTTTCCTGTACCTCTTCAATCCCTTCCAGACATCTCACCCGGTCAAAGGGATTTGGCAGAACAGGAGGTTTCAAAGCTCCTAGAGAAAAGAGCCGTCCAGACTGTGCCAGCAGACCAGGTAGGATCCGGCGTCTACTCCAGATTCTTTTTGGTCCCCAAAAGGACGGGAGATTGGAGACCAATATTAGACCTGAGCAATCTGAACAGATTTGTCAAGAAGGCAAGATTCCGGATGGTCACGCTTCAGTCCATTCTGCCCTTTCTGGGCAAGGACAACTGGATGTGCTCTATAGACCTTCAGGATGCGTACTATCACATAAAGATTCACAGACGCTCCAGAAGGTTTCTCCGCTTTCGGCTAGGGACCAGTCATTACCAATTCAGAGCCCTGCCCTTTGGCCTCACTTCAGCCCCCAGAGTGTTTACCAAATGCATGGCAGTGGTCACAGCTCATCTGAGACGTCGAGGATTCCAGGTGTTTCCGTATTTGGACGACTGGCTCCTCTCCACCACCACCAAGTGTCAGCTTCTTCAGTCCAGAGACTACACTCTACAGCTTTGCAGGAGTTTGGGAATTTCAGTAAACTTTGAAAAATCTTCTCTGCTGCCTTGCCAATCTATCACCTTTATAGGCGCAGAATTAAACACCGCCAAAATGTTAGCCAGACTAACAGATCAAAGAATTCTGGACATCCAAAAATTTGTTCGGCTTCTTTTGCAAAGCAACAAGATCAAAGCCAGATTTATACTGAAGGTTCTAGGTCTTATGGCTGCGGCCATTGTTCTTCTACCGCTGGCTCGCTTCCACATGCGTCTTCTGCAGTGGATGCTATTCACGCAGTGGTCGTACCACAGTCTTCCGATGAGGCACGAAATCTTGGTAACACAGTCGTGCCGAGCTCATCTGAACTGGTGGATATCTTCCCCTCTTCTTCATCAGGGCCGGCCCTTTATTCCCCCTCCTCCAGTTACCACAGTCACTACGGATGCCTCTCTGATCGGGTGGGGGGGGCATTATCAGGGCAGGATGGTCCACGGGACGTGGCAACCCATAGAATACCATCTGCACATAAATGTCCTGGAGATGAGAGCTGTGCTTTTAACGTTGCAAGCCCTCAACCACTTTCTTCCCACGGGGACTATTGCAGTACAGACGGACAACATGTCCGTAGTCTGGTACATCAACAAGCAGGGCGGGACCAGGTCCTATCCGTTATGTCGAGAAGCTCTCAGACTTTGGCAGTGGGCGATCTCTTCTCAGCGGTTTCTGATAGCAACGCACATCCCCGGCAGGTCCAACCTATTAGCGGACAGGCTGAGCAGATCCATTCTGATGCCTCACGTGTGGTCTCTCAATCAATCTGTAGTGGATCAGATTTTTCTGAAGTGGGGCACTCCTTGTTGCGATCTTTTTGCTACTCCTCAAAACAACAAGTGCCCGATTTCTTCACTCTCTTTCCCCTTCCAGGCCAACCTCTGAGAGACTCTCTAACCCAGGATTGGCCCGGGACTTCTGCGCTTTTCCTCCTTTTCCCTTGATTCCACAAGTCATTCAGAAAGCCACCGTTTGAGAGCCAAGTTGATCCTCATTGCCCCATATTGGCCTCGACAAACTTGGTTTCCGTCTCTGCATCGTCACCTTCTGGTGCAGCCCTGGCATCTGGACCCAGTTCCGGATCTCTTGATCCACCAATCGGGTCAGCAGCACCGGGCCATTCATTCTCTCAACCTCACTGCTTGGTTGCTCCACTTCCTACCTAGCCAGGCTACCGATGATTTCGGACTCAGTCAGAGACATTTTAGTCTCTTCCTTGAAGTCGCCCACTGGGACTGTTTATGCTAGCAAGTGGCGGCGTTTTTCTATTTGGGCTAATTCCAGAAATATTGACCCCTTTACTGCTCCTGTACATTCGGTTTTAGATTTCCTGGTGGAGGTTTTTCATTCAGGATCCTCGTCATCTACAGTCAAAGTACAACTGGCTGCTATTTCTAAGTATCATGTTGGCCTGCATGACAATAACATTATGTCTCATAGGTTATGCAAGGCCTTTCTCAGAGGAGTTTTCCTCCTAAAACCACCTATAAAGCATCCTCCTCCGCAATGGGATCTAAACTTAATGTTGGCATCCTTGATACTACCTCCTTCGAACCGTCTGCTTCATGTTCTTTGAAGTTATTGACCT